>NW_027295866.1:0-19038 GCF_016086655.4 Lepeophtheirus salmonis | reverse complement strand
ATTTTTAAATCATCGGTAAATAATTTTGCACGGCCCGGTATATAAAATTTGTATGGTATAGTTTAAGAAATGGCTCCAAGCAATGTTTGGTATTCTAGCGAGTTCATTTATAAATAGATTTGTTTAAAATATGAACTAGATAACTTGATTAGTTGCCATATGAAAATAATTTATTTTTCAAAGTTATTTTCACAATTTTTGAACATCTAAGTATATAGTAATGACTAGTGCGTGTACTATTAAATGACCGAAAGTAACACTGAGAGCTGATGTGGAGTTATAATTGTAAATTCCTGTTGGATTCAGGAGAAGATTATAAGGATAGACACCGGAGAAAATTTGCGTTTTGGCCCTTATGATGTGATACTACCCATATTAAATACGGTCTGGGTCTTATGTTTATTTTCTTCATCTTCATAGCTGCATGCAGTTAGTCTAATAACAACGTCATGACAACTAAGCTCCTTTTCTTCAAAAATATTATTCAAATTGACAATATTCCATAGTTAATTTTTTTTTGAAATCATACGTGTGGGTCATAATTTTAAAGAACTCTATTTATAAAAGGAACTGAAGCTTTAGATTAATACAGTAAAAACGTGCCTATTAGCTTCAAGAGATACAGAAGTGTTATTTTTCTTCCCACACTAGATTTCATTTTTATGACCCCACTGATGACGTCACAATCTCATTTCCCCTTATGCCGTATGCCTGTTGTTCCCTAAGGGAGGGGGGCACAACAGAGGGATCGCAAAGATAATTTTCAATAAAGAAGGATATAATCCTATATAATTTATGTAGTATCTTATTAATCATCTCAAAAAGATACGTGTATATATCCCTTTTTCCGTCATGACTAATAATTTGTTGTCTGATAAGGAAGATGCGCTTATTGAACTTTCATTTGATCAAATACTAAAAACAGATAGTGATTCTAAAGCACTTGACGAATTCTGAATTTGATGTTCCTTCGTAAATTAGGCATGTGATCCCTACCCAACTTATTTTATTTGATATCTAACATAGGTAAACTTATGAATACATATAAATATTATTATCATTTATGGTGTGAATTGAGACATAATTAGCAATTGAAGGATTTATTACTCCTTGTAATTATAGTTATTAGACTTGTGTGTCTCCTTAATGGAATGTGAAATAATGAAGGAAATGTAAATTATGGGTCTCATCACGTATAAGCTAAATTATACTTATGTATTATTTATTCCAATTTTCGTCCATATCTACATATGTGCAATAGAGTGGGTCAAAAATAAGAGTTTTATAAATCAATGATGAGAAACAGTGCGTACTATGAAAGATTACCTATTCACTGTCAAATTACGGAAAGATTGGACACAAATTTATCAAATGGTCCATTAAAATCTGAACACTTTGAATTGTAAAATTCAATAACATTTAATTTATTAATTAACAACAGAATTTCAACAAAATTAATACTATAAATAGATGTGCGTCTGAGCTCTCTTAACCATTAATGTAGACCCCTTTGTGGCAATGATGGCTTCCAGGTGGCGGTGGAAGGCATGTCACCCGCAATAAATATAGTCCTCTATCTTGGCGTCCTATTGCTAGCTGAATGTGGCTTTGACGGCCTTGGTGTTTGGATGACGGACACTACAGGCCTTCCCCTCAACATGCACCCAAAAGGTGTAGTCGAGGGGGTTGGTATCAAGGCTGCAGGGGGGTGGGGCAAGAGTGTCAAATAAAAGTTCAAAATAACATAAAATATTTTTGCAATAAGATGGGTTTCTTTCATTACTGCTGTTAAAAGTGGCTTCTCCACACTCACAAGGCTTATTACACAATTGGTTTTAAAGGTGTCTGTACAGTCTGTTGTGAAACTCTGAGATCTCTTTTGTATTGGCTCAATGGACTTGAGTCAATCGGCCTTGGCTGTCGTCTCTATCTCCTCCAGGTCCAATTTGGCCTTTTTAATAGATCCATTCTTCCTCTCCAAAGTTTCGAATTGCTGATTGTGTAGACTGCATAATTTTCATTTGCGCACTCCAAATAGTTGGCGTAGACTGAGGTTCTGGAGACACCAACTCTTTGGAGTGTGTGAGTGAAAATCTGTCGATCAAGTTCAAGTGTCATTATCTCGACTTCTATGTGAGCTAGAGAGCTCAGATTTTTTTGTAGCTAATTGTTTATGCTTTAATATATCAAAGTATTATTAATTTCAATAACTCAACCTTCATTAATTATTGAATTAGTAAGTGTTCAGATTTTAATGAGCCATCAGGTTAACGAGATCAAACGATAGCCGAAACAAAAAAAAAAACAAGTTTTGTTTCCATGATATTTTCTAAGTTTAAGAATATCGGAGAAACAAAAAAAAGAACGTGTGTGCGATCTCTTCCGCGCCAGCTTTGTAGTTTGAAGCATCGTAGCTTAAAATGTATGCTGCAAGTTTAGATTATCTCCCAACTACCGTCATGGTACTCTATGAAAGCAACCTTCATCGTCTAGAGCTGCAACCTGTATTCCGGCGTGTCGAGGCTGTTATTACTTGTAAAGGAGGATGTAGTGAATACAAAGTCCACCTAAATATAGTAATTAAACATATCAGAAATTAGTTTTGAATTGTCGGTCTTGATTCTATAAAAATCAAGTTTTTATAACTTTGTCTCTGTACTCATTACTATGCAGAAGCCTGCATCAACAATGACCCTCGGGGTTATGGGATTAAAGTGGACGGAGGGGTCCTAATGATTACATTAAAGTCCTTCAAGATAATTGTTATTTGGGTGGCAGAAATTTCCTTTAGGTAATATAGTCTTCCAGCAGGATGAAACTCCTAAATGGGAACACTCATAAGTACTAATAATGGTAACATATTGAGATGAAGGCATGTAATAAGCGACATGGGAGTGTGGTAGCTACGAAGGTATACGTAAACAAAGTATGTATTAGAATAAATCTGCACAACAGACGTAAGACTTGCATTGCTTTCCAAAAATGGATAATTTTTCTTTTTAAATATATATTTCATCCCCATGTAACTGGATAATTAATCAGGAAAATAAACAAAAATAATTAAAATATCATTATTCATTCAAGCGTTTGCACTTCCTCGTTGGGATGATCTTCTTTTTTGAGCTATTTATATAAGGTATTACTAGCAAATAAAGATGCTTTCTAATATTTTCGTTTCCATTATAAAGTGAATTTAATCATTAAAATAGCTTATTCACTTTAGGTAAAACATTAGACGGCTTGTCAGTTTATCTAAGGGATTTATTCGTCTATCCATTTTTACAGACCATAATATATATTTTTTTAATTTGACTCAAAAGAATTTTTCGGATAGGCACCCTTCTCCCTTTTTCATTGGGTCCCCAATAAAAAGTTCAAGACTTTTTCTGAAAATTAAACCTCCTAAAATCTTTTTAAAATCTATTATTTTGGCACAATCCGTAAAAATATGTAACTTTGTGTCCAGTTTTCCACATTTAAAGGAGCACAACTTTTCTTACCGCGATTTTTTGGTAAAATAAGCTCACATTAAAGACTTGGTGTTAATATGAGTCTGTACATTCTCCATCCCAAACAATTTTTTACAGATCTAAAAATGTTTAAAATCCTTTCTTCTCTCCTTCTCTCCCAAGATATCAAAATACATTTTAAAAAAGGACACAACCCATTTCTAAATTTGAAAGAAACTTCTTCTAACGTTGATTTGAAATAAAACACTTTGTAGGGTGGAGATAGATTTGGGTTAAAAGATGTTTACATTTTTATGCTAATAGATATATTTTCAGCTTAATAAGCTATTTAGCTACTCAGTATGCAATGTATTCATTGGGACCCTGATCTTTTAGCCCCTTGCCAAGAAGTGATGATCGCAATGAATACTGTAAAAATTGCCTTCTTTTACCCCTGCCCTTTTTTGCGGCTCCAACGCTCTTTTTTCGTGTTCTACCTCACAAAGGTGCTTCCACCCTTACGAAAATAGGGGGATCTTCATCCTTAGTTTTCTCACTCATGAGTTAGTGGAGAGGGATATTGACTCAATCAATCACAATTACTCGAATAAGTTTCCACGTAGGATTAGACAATTATTGGAGTTTGTAGAATATATTTCTACTTATGTACGTTTATAGTCATTTTTTTTCAAGAGTTAATGGATTTGATGACATAGAAGTTCTTCTTCATCATACCTATTATTTTCATCCTGTAATGGTTCGTGGTAGATACAAGACAAAATCATAGTGATCCACGTAATGATATGTGACTTCCTCCAGCCTCATCCTTCAGTCCACGAATCGACTCCCATTCCCCTCTAATATTTCATAATCAACAAACTCCCAACTTCCTCCATATAATAATGACACCTTTTATTTAATTTCATGATCCTCTAAAGTGCTTATGGTCCAAATTTCTCGAAAAAGTCGAGATTTCTCTTCTCCTTCTCCAATAATATATTCCTCCCATTTGCAAGTCATTCCTTAATTATTAAAAACAGCACTATTTGAATTTCAATTATCAGCTGTGGCTGTCTTTTGTAAATGAATATTATTAGAAATATCTAAAATTGTAAACTGTGTAAATTTCAAGTTTTTACCCGGTGGTACTTGGAGGATTTTTCAATTATTATTAACAATGACAATCAAAAAATTTTAACATATGTGATATCAATCAATCTTGAATCAAATTATATCACAAAATACGTAATGTATATTTACTCTTCATAAAATAAGCAGAGTAATCTTGTCTTTACAAAGATTAAATGGGGTGAGATAATCAATCTTACCAAAAATATCCATTAAATGGGAAAATATACATTTTAAAAATGTATATTTACATTGAAACACTGAAATCAACTCCCTTTATTTCATATTTAACATAAATTATTGTAATACCAATACACAACTTTTCCCTAAAAAATCGTTTCCAAAATGATAATAATCTGATCTAATCCTTCAAAACTACCCACCCTAATATGTAAGTACTTTATTTACATAAAGGCGCATTTAAAATTCTTCTCATAGTGTGTCTTTATTTTGAAAACTCAACTTTATATATAAATATTTGAATTCATATTTAACAGTTATATTTTAAGATTATATTAATTTTATTTTTAAGCTCCATGTTTACACTTAAATCAGATTAAAGTAGCGGAGATGGGGCGTTAAATTAATATTTCTATTTACCTGTAATTTTCAGATGTGAGAGCATATTTTAAGAACTCTAACAAAAGTAATTGTTATTATATTTTTGAAATTGTGAATATTGAGTGATTTACATCCAATGATAAGGCTGCTTTTAAAAAAGAGAAATATATGGTTCTACAGGGAGTGGGGATCAAATTGTTGCCTACTTTAAACCTTGATAACTTGAAGACGACATTATCAAATAAAAAACCGGTTACCAAATAGGAAAGCTATTCTTGTCAGCTGACGATACGTAGTTCAGTTAGCATCATGCCGTCATCATATGACGAGATAAAGAGCTATAAGTGGAACGAGGGAGCTTTCGAGGTCCCGCCGTAGTCATGGCATTGGTTAATAATGGAGGTGAAATCTCCAATTCAACGATTGCTTCAACCTTAGGAGTGAATTTACGGACTGTTCAGTGTATCCGTAAGAATCTAGAGGACACCTGGGATGTTGATGCCACCATAAAGAGGGCACCCAAGGAGGAGGGCGCCGACAGGAAGGTCAGGGACACCGACTTTGTCGACAAGGTGAAGAAGATGGTTGAGGATGACCCTACCAGGTCCATGAAGCCCATGGTGAGGGATCTGGGTGTGACAACAGGACTCAGCACCCTGCCATGTGCCCAAAATCTCCATGCAGTGGTTAACCGAGGAATGTTGTGACGTCGTAACCAAGGATTTGTGGGCTCCTAACTCTCTCGACCTTAATCCTTTGGACTATTTTGTCTAGGGTTATGTCGAGAGACATACCAACAGACATCCCCATAGCACCAAGGCCAGCTTGATGGAGTCCATCAAGAAGGTATTCGGCAACATGGACAATGAGATGGTCAGAAGAGCCTGCAGCCGGTTCAGAGGCCGTATTGAGGCCGTTATTGATGTCAACGGTGATTATATCGAATGAATGGCTACTCTATACCTATATGCTCGTCATTTGATTTTCAATAAAAAAGTTAAAAAATATTTTGGCGACAATTTGACCCCCGCTCCCTGTATATATCAAAATTTATTGGATTATTCTATGGAATAGGTTTCTGACCGCCTATCTATTTGGATTATACGAGTGGAACTTTACATATAATTACTCTGGATGTCATCTGAAAAATTAATTTATACATAGATTATATACGTTAAGAATCTTATGAATAATCGTTGGGATATAGATTGATATCCTTCAGCAAAATTAAATTATTTTTCTTCGAAGAATATTCTTGATTTCTTGTCTTACTTCATAAACACGTTCCTTTGTAATCGTTTGTCCAACTATTTGTAGATTTAATTTTGATACTCAATATAAAAGTAAGTTCTATTACTTCACCCACTTACAATAAAATTTAGGACCTAGCAATAATATTTATTTCTTTTCATTTTGAGTTCTGTATAATGTTTTCTGATTGTTTAAACATTCAAAGTAGTATGTTAAGCTAAAATTTGTTTATCTAAAAATGAAAAATCAGGATTACATTTTTCTGAATCACTGGAGCGAACGAACTTTAATGAAACTTTTGAAATTCAGTAATAGTACCATAATTTTAAACCTTTGTATCCCTTTACAAATGGAGAATGTCGTAAGAACGTCATTTTCAAATGGCTATACAGGTCATAAAAACGGCATTTGAAAACTGAAACTATTCTAACTTAATTTTTTCATCAATATACAATCGGAGATCAAAGAAACAATTTTTCTAAAGATAAAACAACATAGTAGACATGCTTATATAAAAATTTAGAAGAAATTGACCTTTTTGTGACCTTTGACCCTAAATATGGCATTAAAACTATATTTATAAATATAAAATATTATAAAGCTATTTTTATATGCATAAAAGGACTTTAATGATCACGCCATTTGTGATTTTTTTTTTCTTATTACTTTTAAAATAGAAATATTTGGGCTATTTCTTAAAATTGGTTCCCCCTCCTGGGTTTCATTATCTTTCATTCACGAGAATATTATTAACTAAATATTCTTAATTAGGCTCTATTGAAGTATTTCCCATTATAAATATAATCATTGAGGGTTGAGATTTATTGAGGGTGACAACACTGGCTGTTATTTATGATGAGGTCATATAGCAAAGTCCATTTTTACGAGAGGCATTTTGCATCCAGTTTTGACTGGACCCAACGGGAAATATATTTTTTGGGGACCAATACATCCATTCATAGGTTAGTAAGACTACATAGATTCAATTACTTTTAAACATACCATAAAAGGTCTTAAGTACGATTAATTAGTGTTCTTATTAAATGCATCGCTTCTTTTATTTATTACAACGCCCTTAACATGTAGGTTACGCGTGATGAGTATACACCTCATGACAAATATTTAAAAACAGCCAAGCACGAGTATTCTTGTTTTAATTTAAATATACATATATATGGTATATATTTCACTCAACAAATGTACAAAATATCCATAAAAGAGTTATAATACTGTAATATGTAGTCAAATTGACTCATTTGACCTAAATTTCAAATTCAAAATAGGAAGGATTTAAAGTCCCTCTAAAATCTCATAGAAAAATCTACGTTTTAAGTTTTTTTTGTATTTTAAAGGAAGATTTGATGTCGCAAAGAGTGGAATCTTGTACTCCCATACATAAACTTTCAAAAGGAAATCCATGAAAAGTGATTATTTTAAATTTAAGACTGTACTAATCCCTTATATCTTTGTATTTGATATGACCGTGAAAACATTTAAACTTACCTTGTATTACTATTCACAGTTACGTTTTATTTTTAGTGATGCATAAAATATGTTCTGATGGTATGTAACAATAAAATAAAAAATGAACATGGTAATCCTGACGATTTGAAGAATATTTGGGAGGAGAGCAGCTTAACTGCCGTGACGTTTTATTAGATCAGCTGTAAGCAGTCGTGTATGGAAGGAAATAAATACAAACCCCACTCTGTATATATAAGGCTGTATTTACTTCCATATTCTCCTTAATTCTACTCCGAGTCCATCAAAGACTTATCACACCCAAGCAAACCTTTCTGTCTTTCATGAGCGCACAGACTAGTTTTTACTTTATACTTAGATACTTTCTTCTCAAGAATTAACACGTATTTTCTTTATAGTATATTGGATTACACATATTTATTTCATAATATTAAAATCACTATGTGGTATTTTATTCGATACTGTATTATAAAATAATATTATTCTATTATATTACATAGCAATATGCTAAGTAATATTATAATAAAGCGTAGTTATACATTAAAGTGGAGCTTATTTTTTTAAATTTGAGAAATATTGAGCTGTGAGGGTTGTAATTTTTTTTATAGCAAAAACATATCATATAAAATTTTTTTAACGGTTTTGAAAATATTTAGAGGTTGCTTCACGGATCCAAAGTCTTGAAATTTGACGATTTTTCCAAATATAAAATGTTTTTTCTTGAATATCATCTAAGAACTTTGTGTTACAGCAAATATTATAGCACAATATAATTAGCTGAATAAATTTGCAATCAAAAACAAATTGGTAGCTTTCTACTAACGCGAGCATCTAATTGGTCAAAAGGAGAAAATATTCCCATAACTTGCATTTTTGCTATATGTCCATTTATCTTTACAACTAGCAGCACAACATTTCTCAAATTTTGAAAATAAGCTCCACTCTATAATAAATTTGTTTTTGCATATGATGGTCAAAATTACTTAATAGAATTACTAAGATCACAAATATATAGAAAAAGGTATCAATAAAAATTAGTATTCCTGTACTTTTGGAAACGGAGCATATGTATAGAATAATTAATTACCTCGTTTATTTATCAAAATGAAGTAAATTATGAAATACATCAACACCAGGGAATTGACCGATGACAACAAAGTACATAGGATATTTTTGTGTAGGCGAGGTGTTAACCCCGAGTTAAATAACATGCTAGCAGCTTTAGAAAATAAAAAAAGCCCGTTCAGATTGCCAACTAAAAAAACCTGTCCCACATTCTAGGACATATTTTATGCACATGTTGTTATTGATTTGAAGTTTCCGGGGATTGAAGGAGCTTGGAGACATGATAAAGGGTTTATCTTGCATGGATTGATTTAATGCTGCTGGTTTTCAAAATTAGAATTAAGTTTACTTCACTTCCAAAATTGATTGTTACATTATTGTGGTCAAGGGATTTGAAAGCCTTGACTTCAGCTCATACTATGTGGCTGTAACAATCCAATATGCAATGCAGTGTTGCATTCCTGTAGATAAATTTTGAATATTTCACACTCACCATTGGTTGCAGTGGTGAGTAGTCCATATTTGAAGGGTTTGACAAAGTCTTAGTTCCATAAAATAGTTATATATCTTCAAAATATAACCATAATTATTTGAATTTAAGATATTTTGTCTGCAAAAATATATAATTTAGTAAAGGTACTGAATAGATTATGTGTTTATAAAACGCATCAATAGAAAATTAAAAAAACTGAACAGCCATGGAATAAATTGAACTAATTACAAACAGAGAGTTTCTCGGCGTTGCATGGGCAAACGAGAAAATTTTCTTTATGTGTAGACATTTTTGATGTGGGTGAGCGTTAGAATAATCTATATTTTGTATTATAATATATCGCAACTAAATTTCCGAATCGAAATCTGAAAAAAAAAATCCAAAAACTGTTTTACACAATTTTTACAAAAACAATATTTAATAGCATTTATTGGCATTGTAAAAAGAAACACAACTTCTCAAGATGTTTTTTGTAAATGCAAAATCAAAAATATTATGTTGAGTAATGACGTCAAAAAAACAATTCTTCATTACTGGTTCATGTTTGTAAGTTTTGCAAACATTCAGAAATAAAATGTTCCGGAAATCGAAAATGTGTAATATTAAGGTGTATAATTTCATCTCCAAAATGAATATTTTTTTTAATATATCTTTTAAAAAAATGAAAATGGGCATTTGACGAAAAAAAGGCCTCCTAGGCCCAACGGTGTGCTCCCCCATAAAAGACACAAAAACTCGATTATATTTATACAGATGATTTCAAAATTTGAATATTAAAGCTTCAATATTGACGAACATATAGTTACTCAAATATTGAAAGTTAAATATTTCGATTCAAGCTTTTGTCCAGATCTCATGTTTTCGCGCTGAATCAACGATATGCAAACTTGAGAATGGTAAAGAAGAAAAAAGGGTTATGTTACAGGCAAAAAGCAAGGCTTCATTATCGTACCATTATCACAGCTTGATATAGCTATATTCTTGTCGTTACAGAACCACAATTAATTATTGACATTTCAATTACTCATTGAAGAAACATTTTTTCAAAAATTCCTGATGATCGTTAATATACTCTACCTTGTATTAAACATGTATAAAAAACTGTTTTTTTAAATCATTTCTTCTTTATACTAAAGTACTTTTGAAAAAGTACTTAAGACTGAGTATTTCGTACGAAAAAGTACTTCGGTATTGCCTAGTTCTAATTGCAGGATCGGCCAGTTGAGTGAGCAAAATTTGCATCTTCATGGTATTGAAAACTTGACACCCAGCAAGATTTTATCAGACTGGCCCAAAAATATACAGTGTATCTTGTTGTGAGCCTTCAATGTTTCTGCCTATTTTCTCCCAATCAGTTTTGTGATTTTTATTATAATTAGCGCTTGTGAAGTTGTATACAATTTTTATACAATAATGGAATATCTAATTCCACTAACGGTTTTACTCAGCATTGCCCGGAGTAATTAGGAACTGGTTTAAAGACAAATTTTGTTTTAATATTATAGAAGATAACTCCGTAAGAAATCCTTAGTGTTACTGTCTGTTTTTTATAAGTCGACTCACATCAAACTTTATGAATTTATAATTATATGCTTAAGTCAAAAATTAGAAAAAAAAGAGTTAAGACTATTTAAAAGACCTTGGAATGTTCGAGGAATGAATAAGTTAAATGGAATGGCAAATTATTATAGACTTTTCATATCAAATCTCGGGTTATTTCTATATCCTTTCTACAAAGCTATTATGAACAATAAGAAAAGGGATCCTTTTGATTGTTTTTCTGAATTAAATCTACATTTTAAGATAAGGATAGATGATGTAACAACACTAACAAATTTCATACATGGAAAAAAAAAATGGAGAATTTGTGTCAATGCTTCTGATGAAGGCATTGGAGGTGTTCTAGAGAAGTGACAAAGTTGTTAATGTTGTCCTCTCGCCTATTCAGTAAAATATTGTCAGAAAGAGAACCAAAAGTCTCGGAATTATGCATTGTGATATACTTATCTACAAAATATCACTAAATAGTTAACCTATATGACATATATAGCATAACTATTTATCATTTTAAATTAAATCTAAATATGCAATCGCATATATCAATAAATTTAATACAATTTTTGAGTCAATTGTCTGGAATGGTTTGGAAGATTGTTCTTCGGCAAAATGTGCATTCAGGAAATGCTCCTTTGGCAAAATGTGGGTTGTCAAATTTTCCTTCGGCGAAATTGCTCTTCATTAAAACGTTTTCGGCTAAAAGTCTCCTCAATGTTGGGAAGTATTGTGTAACTACTAAGAACTTATTTTTGCCTGTTTCTTTTGCATGAAAGGTTGTGTGTTACAATAAAGGTATGAAAGTGATATCTAACACACTTCTCATGAAGAAAATATGAATAATTAATTAATGCCCCGAATATTTTTCTAGAAACGGGTCTGATCTTAAAATCATGGAATGTAGAATGTAAGAAGTCATTGAAAAACTCTAAACTTATTTGATATCATCTACTTTAGTTGTAATTGCATATATAGGTGGGTGCATAGGCTATCTGTGTCACATAAAGTTTTTATAAGGCAATTTTCACCAACCTGTTATTAAATTAAAAAAACTGAAGAAAGGGGATATTAAATTCTTTAAGAGAAATGGAGTTTAGCAGCCCAATTCCAAATCTCCACTGGAATCATTGAGTTCTTTATGCCAAGCAAGGATTGTGGTAAAGTTTTCATCATACTCTACATGCTTTCGTAGATTGTCCGCTGTGGGTATTTTAAAGGACTTGGTAAAGTTAAAAGGGTTTGGGATTTCCAAAAGGAACAGAGGAGTGTCATCTGACACCAAGACTATAGACTTTGCTTTACTAAACTCCTAAAGCCTTAATAGCTAACAGAGAAACAAATAATGATGTGTTGCATACTCAGGAGCTGAGAACAATTGTTATTGCTGCAGCAGCAAGATAATTCGTTGACTTTGGCTGGAGAAGAACTTCAGTACTGTCCGTCAACTTCAAATACCATTTAAACCCTTATTAAAAAAAGATTTACAACAATCTAAAATTTAAATTTGTGACTTGTTTTTAGTATTTTCATAAATTATCTTTATTTTATTGTGATTGCCAGTATTTTTACCTCTGATAGTATTTATTTTACCAGTTATATGTTCGTATCTTTGTGTAAGTTTTAGTAACATTGCCACATAATCTTACACAGAAGCTTGAATTTTAAATTAAAATTTAAAATTTATGTCTATATTTTACGTAGCGGCTTCGGTATTTCAGTGTAACGACGAAATAAATAATAATAGAAACAAAATTTAAAAAAATTCTGAAAGCTTGATGGATTTTATTTATCTTATTAAATAAAGTCACCTCCAGTCTCCATTACAGCCTTTATGCAAGGCCCAAAGTGCGAACAGGCCTTCACCACTTGGTATCCCGGCAAATCCTATAATTACTTCTTGATCAGACTGCAAAGTCCATCTTTGGTGTTTCAGGGAGTTCAGTTGGTTTGTCGTTCAGTCATGATCCACCCACAAAAAAAATTTGTCGTTTGGGGGTCAAAGGTCTGGCCAGAGGAAGTCGTCAAAATTGCCTTGGAGCCATTTAATACTTTTTTCTAGGTGTGTAGAGAGCTGAGTCCCTGCTCCCACATATAAAGCCTTATATTGGCAACCATGTTAATCCAGGGCATCGCCATTATCATCAACACATCGAGGTAGGCATCAACGTTGATCCTGAAGCCTTAGGAGAACACATGTAGAGGGACGACGTGGCATTCTGAGCTAACCATCCCAAATACCATGACGTGGGCTAGGAACTTCGTCTGCATGATGATGGGCATATCCTTGGGGGAAGAAGGTCAAACACCTGTTATTCTGGTTGTTGACCTTCTGGTCCTGGAAAAAAGTTATTATCGGCTGAGAAAGAAACTAAAGCATATCTCGATGATATGGGGGCTTGAGGTAGTTCAAGAGTTTTTGAGAGTACTTTAAGCACTTTTTGTTGGCCTTTTTTTTGGTCAAGATCTGGGTCTACCTCATCCTGTATGAGTAGTAACGAAGGTTCCCGTGAATGCAGCGAATCTGACTAGACAACTTCGCAAATCAATTGTCCTAGTGGACTTATCGTGGTCCTCATTGGCGATTTGCTGAATTTCTGGCCACGTTTTTGCACCGTCTAGACACAGTCACTTCGACCTTTGACCTCAACTTGCATTGCTATTGCGTCAAAATCCCCCTTGGAAGCCTCAAACTCCCTCATAACTTTTCCAAAAAAAGTTTCACTAAGTCTCTGAGTTCAAACAATTGTTGGTTGTCGCTATTGTCGCAGATTCAAGGAGGGCTTCGTCTCTTTTCAAAATATTTGGGACAAAATTTGTGAAAAGATTCAATTTCTTCAAAAAGGTACAAATTTGAACAAGCTATCTAACAAAAAACCAATAAGTTGCTTAAGTGCCCAAGTTTGCTAGAGGGAGCATGCTCAAGTACTGACATGGATAGCTTGGGCACCCTGTATATTTAATAAAAAGCCTTCCCCCAAAAAACAACAACAACAAAAAAACATGATGCATATGCTTTCAAATTAAGAACTGTTTTAAAAGTTATAACACACTTATATAATATTTTTTGTATTGCAGTATAACTTTATTTTTCACTTTTATAAATATAATAATATAACTTTCTCCATTAGACATGAAAAAAAGAATAAATTATGTATGTACAATATTTTGCATGTATACATTATACATCAATGACTCCTCAGTTTTGATCCATCTACCAATATGTTTGTAATTCCGTAGTAGAGTTTGGGAAATACTTAAGGAATACATAATATGTACATATGTGATAACCAGTGATGAAAATAATGATCTCCCAGTATGCTAAAATAAAGAAACAGAAAATCCCATCCTTGATGTTCTCTCTTCAAGAATAACAGTTTATCTCCAATGACCCCTTATTAACTCACTTAAAAGCTGGGGACTAGGCTCAGTCGACACAAAAGTATTTGGAAAAATCTAAACCTTAGTCGGTTACAAAGACTAATGAAAAGCGAAGACAACAAAAAGAATCAAATAAACATTCGAAAGATCAACTGGATATGGGTACTCATACAAAATATTTTATGAACAAAAACAAAGTTTTTAAAGTAATATAGACCTTGGGTAATTATTGGTATTGAATATTATTGGCTTTTTCTTGAGAAAGTTCAACTAGTGGTACTTTCAATATCTTAGGTCCTGATGAACCCCTTAACTTTAACCCACGCCTCAGAAATGTCGATCTGTAATTAATTAAAGCATGCCTTAACATCAACAGGCGAGCTGACAAGATTAACAAGAAACATTGTAGCTTAGATTTTTCAAATTTTCTATTATTTATTGCAAAATAAAGACATATGCAAATAACAGATTCATTAGCAACGAACTAAAAACGTCTTTACACATTCTGTAAAAATGCATACATAAAACTTTTAGAAAGAATGGGTCAAGAAAAGTATTAGACAGTCTACAAGTCAGCATGGGCTCAAAGCAAATTGGGTAGTTGTCACTAACCTATACCTTCCATGGGCTATTAAAGTAGAGGTAATCATCAGAAAAATATAATAATATTAAATTAAAGGAGATGAAACAAGAAACTTGTTTTAATAAATTTGGAATGGTTCCTCGTTAAAGAACTGCTTATTTAAGCAAATATGACGGACAACAGTCATTAACTTGGACTTTTATATCTTATTAAGTGTATATTTGTTGCTTTTATTTGAACTAAATAAACTCTGAGTATTAATATCTCAGTCTTTAATCATGAGTTCTCACAATTTTTAAGTGATATTTAAGAAACAAAAACAATCTGAATTTTGGATGTGACAGATTATTTCAGAACGTTTATCTATATGTGTTTAATTATTCTTTTGTTTTAATTAATCCATTGTGTACATTTTTTTAAAATACATTAAAAAAAGTCCTGTTTTATATAAAAGAAAATTGATAATTATTACACTGCAGAACCTTCTAGTTAATATAGTAAAAATATATTGTAACTTATTCTGGCAATCAAATAATAGCAATATATCATCAATAAATGCATCAAAATGACATTAAAAAAATAAAAGATGATAAATTATTTACTAAAATTGACTGAAATATAAAAAAATTATAGTTCCCTATTTTAAATGTAATAATTTCAATTTTCTTTGCTTTGACTGCAAACTAACAATGTTGTAGTTTTTCAACCACTGTATACTGGTTTAGTTTATCTCTTGAAATAAAGATAAAGAATTCTTCCCTTTTTCAGTCCGAAAATTATTCCTAATTTTGCTGCCAATGTATCATTTATTGCCAGCAGTATTTGACATGGTATAAAAGTTGCCATGTATCTTCCTTGATAAAGTATCAACGAGTATCATTACCATTAATAGCATAGGAAGGACATCCTTTCTCAGGAGGAGTTAATAAATGATTCTGAGAAATCTTAAATGATCTTGAAATTCTTCAACTGATTGTATATTTCTTCTCTTTAAAACATTTTTAATCATTGTTATTGATGAGGTATATTCACTCATCAGATGAGTAGTTAACGTACTACAATCCACAACACAAGGGTCTCCAATATGATTTTTCATCAAGTCTATCATCAAAAGAAACTCAAAACTATATTGAGTTTCAGAAATGAAATTTTATTTTATTTGATATTTTGATAAAACATTCTTTTTTTTTTTTTTTTAATGGAATGAAAAAGTCAAAATTTTCTATAAAATGACCCTTATTTATTTATATATATTTATGGGTCATTCTTCCTCCTCAATGATACTGTGGTCACCTAGATGAACAAGGTCGTAGCCAATCGAACATATTTGTTCCAACAGGAATCTGCACCAGGCCCACAATTGTCCAAGATTGGCTCCAAGCTAATGTAAAGCTTTGGTGGACGTCAAAACCAGGCCTTTGCTCCACTCATATGGCCCCCTTGGATTTCTACGTAAAGAGGAGTTAGAGGGTAAGCCCTGTACCAAGTCCCACCCTTCTGTGAAGACACTGAAGGCCAGTGGTGTGCATGAGGTCAAGACACCGAATCTTTTTCACATCAGAAACGCCTGTGTGACCTTCAGTTATAGGATCGAGTAGTACCTGTTGGTGGCTGACGGCTAAAAAAATAAAGGTTGTATTGTTGAATAAAGGCCGTAGACCTTGACCGTGTTGAGTCACGTTATTGTTTTTGATAAAATAAAACCTTTGTCCGGATTTTTAGTTACCCTCTATGAGAGTTGTCACTATAAGTAGGTTCCGCTGCATTTAGAAAAGAAACTCCAGTAATCAATCTATCTATAAAAAACTATTTTCTTTTGTACTCAATACTGGATTGTTGGCTCAAGTATTGAGTTATATCTTTTTTGATATATGTATAATGTAAATGTTGACAAATATAATCCTATTTGCAGCATCTATCTTATAACAAATCTCTGAATCACTCAATCACCTCCATATATCATTTGATGTTTTACTGTTTTGGTAATGGGAATGACTTAGGATTGATGAATGGATTACTATGTCTACAAATGACTTTTCCAATTGTTTTTGAGGTAAAATGTAGTCAAGTAGTTACTCCCCACAGAAGAAGTGACTGTCTCTATTTAATATTATATCATATTATTTAACCATTCTTAGTGAAGTGGTATTTTATGAACCCCAAATCTTATAGCATTGTATAATTTGGAAATTATATGATTTTTATGGGAATGTGAATTTGTTGTGAACGAAATTATTAGTTATTTTGACATTAAGATTCACCCAATGTTAAACGAACTCGGATTTCCTGTACCCCATATTTTATAATATTGATTCAAAACTGTTTACTAATAACTTTATTTCTCGAACTTTTTATATAGTGATTTTACGGAAAATGGATATTTTGGAGCTCGACCTGCATGAAGGAAGGTAAGAGGTCCAAATTTAGGGGTAGACCCCACAAAATAATGACGTAAATCATGAAGGAGCTCTGGCCCCAAAAGTACGTAAAACAACAATGATATATTTTATCCGTCAATGTAAAAAATCAGGAAAGGGGTTCACTGGAAAAGCGGAAAATACCCACTAGGTTTATGTTCACTGAACAAACCAAAATCTAGAAAAAGGAAATGAATGAAAGCATTGTTAAAATCTAAAGGAGTTACAACAAAGTAGTCAGTACTGGAATCTCTGAAAACAATCCCTTTATCCTGAAAGATGGAAGAAAAGTGGGTGGGGAAAGGACGATATCAATAATTAGAAGGGATGGTTCACGGCCCCCTTTTTTTCTTTCGAAAGAACGGAAATGAAAAAATAAAACCAAACGAAATTTTATTATAGAATCAGTGTATGAGTGCCCAAATAACGAATCAAAATTAAACTCCGACAAAGAGGATCCTCAGTATAGATCAGAAAAAAAGGAAACTAAATATCTCCCCGATATAAATTATGAAACTTCCACCAGTGCCCAAGGAAAACGAGTGTCCCTCGTCTCCACATTCCAGTTTGATAAACGGTTATTTTTCAGCATAAACATGAACTAATTAATGGAAAAAATTTCAGTTAATTATAGTTCTTCACAAAGAAAAATAGTTATAATAGTTCAGATGAACATCTACCTCAAGATCTACCCAATTGCATAATATCAATATGGAGTTAAGCAAAAATCATAGTGGCCTGAGAATACTATAAATAAATATGAACGGACTTTCGTCAAAATAAAACTATTTAAATACTTGAATGCCATGGACCTACCAGAAGTTTTAAATAACATAAGAATACGCAACATAGGTGAGTGGTCTTTCACTCAATCAAAATGTAATAATTACTCTTCAAATAAAATAACAAATGGATCGGTTTCGGAAATTGCATTATAAAATATTAACGGTATATATACCTTCCGGAGATCAAATTTTCTTCAGAGCTAAACTAGCACAATTTGGATGTGACCCCATGAGCGAAAAAGTAGTTGTGGCAGAAGATTTTAATACTGCAGAAAAATAAATAAGATTACTTCAGATCTCTCTTTGGGTTTTCAAAAGTCAAGGAATTTGTTGCGTGGAAGGACACCCAACGACGTATATAACTTGGCAGATTTAAATGCGACTACAAGCCTAGATTTATCAAACAAAATGCAAACGGAAAATCCAAGAACATAATTGATCACATTTTCTTTCCGAGGAAAGTATTGCATAAGAATTTTAAACAATAGATAGACTTCAAATGTGCTGTCAGATCACTTCTTCCACAAAGTTGTAATAGTGGGGCATAGAATCCATAGAGACCTACTCGGTGGAAACTGAATGCCAAACTTCTTCAAGTCGAGGATGTAAAAAGGGTTATAAAATATAGGATGGATGACGTTCAGGAGGATATCGACGCAGGTTGAACAATAGAAGATAGCTTATATAATTGAATATTACCCATAATAATCTAAACCTCCTAAGGCATATGGAGAAAACAAACGGAATGTATATGATATTACAAATGAGATACAAATAGAAAATATAGAGAGGTCAACAACAAAACAGAACACGGAATACTTTTGGATATTTTTATCAAGATCTTATTACATCCAAAGTGTAAAACCAATAAAATATAAAGGTTTTTTTCATT
>NW_027295865.1:0-517 GCF_016086655.4 Lepeophtheirus salmonis | reverse complement strand
TTCACAAGTAAGGATCCGATTCAGATCCAAATAGTTCTTATAACGACTCTGAAACTAAATGATAAAAGTTGTAGGGAGGGTTTGAAAACAATTAGTAAATATGTACATAAAATACAATATGTTAGATCAATGAATTACTTTTTGGCGAGTGTACATATTAGTCTTTACTTGAGTAAGTTGAGTTCACGGATGCAAGATGAATATATGCTACTTTACAAGAATGTAGGAACTGCTACTAATAAAGCCTGTGTGCCAAGTCCAGACTGTAAGGGTGTATGCATGATAACTTTTTGTCCAATCTCCTGGAGCTACAGAAGCGTCATCAAACAAAATCATTTCAAAATGCAATATTAAACACTAATTAATAACAGAGCTATGTACGTCAGCATAATGATTGAAAATAGTAAGTAGCGAGGAAGCATAAAATTTGCAAATAGCCCCCCAAAGGAACCAACATACCCAACATAAACACACTTGTTTACTATAATGAATGAATTATTTTGTTATTACAACATTA
>NW_027295864.1:0-4841 GCF_016086655.4 Lepeophtheirus salmonis | reverse complement strand
TTTAAATTCCTGAAGTCATCAGCAGTGTATGTATTTGTGAAAATTCAAGATAGTTAACTACATTGCTATATTTATATAATCAGAAACCGGGTTTTTTTAACGTACATTTCCTCTTATGTTATAATTCTGGTACTTTCATCTGCATTAATGAAATGTTCATTCAGTAAATTGTTTCTGAACAGAAAGTCAATTTAAAAATAAAGAAAGAAAATATTAACCACAAGGTTTGATAAATAATAAAATTTGTGTAAACATATTTTCCTTAATTTATGTAAAAGAAGCAGGTATTTTCATTCTTATAACATTGGATAGTTTAGGACCCTAAAGTGATAGATTTCAACCGTTCTGACGTCCATGAAAACGCTATATTTTTTATTACTGGCTGTAATTGAAATTTCCACAGTTTACAATTTTATAAAATTGTTAAATTTTAAAATATTAAATGAAGAAAACACGACACACAACTAGATTTCCCACCTTGTCCAATAACATAATATGGACATCTTTTCCGGAAGGATTCTAGATATCCGATCCGTACATTAAAATTGGGAAGACATAAAGTTTATATAGTTTTCCATAAATAAAGGGTCACGAGTTTTGAAGGCTTCTTTTAATAATTCCCAGGTTACCATTGGTCCTTTTACAATGTATTGAATTTGTTCTTAAATCTCAAATCACTATAAATATAGATTCCTTAGTCCAAGTAATAATTCTCCCTTAAGACTTGGGTAGATGAATTCTTTTTGGAGAAAGGAACAGGACACATTTTTTAATATTTATAGGCATTTTCAAGTAACACTCAGTTAAGAAATTTGGTATAAACATCACCGACAGAGTTGAAATCAGAGCAGATGATTTTCTCATCCGTGCGTATAAAATGTACATCCTCCGAAAAATGATCTACTTAATCGTTAATGTAAACGATAACAATTGTTTGTTCTAGTACACTACCTTTGTGGAACAAATGAAGTAACCTCACAAGGTTCATAGACATTGGAAACGATCACTAGACTCTGTATACTCTGTATAATCGTCAAGAAACTTAGCTACTGTAACACCCGACCCTTCATACCAATGTTTGACCATTTCAAGAAAAGTTCCCCCAGGGACTTTGTCGAAGGCTTTGTCTGAAATCAGTATATTACAACACAGTCAAGATTACAATTACGACGACTTAAGATCACATCCTGAAATAAATAGATTCCAAACATACGACATATTAGGACGGAATCCGTGTTGTTCATACTAGAAATAAGTTTATTACTCTCATCGCCGTATTGTAACTTCCGGGTTAACGATCCGCTCCAATGTTTTCCAACATAACTTGTAAGGATATATGTCTGTAAGTAAAGAATAAGAGGATCTTCCTTCTTAAAGATGGGAACTGCATTTGACATTTTCCAATCCTTTGGCACACATAACCACTTCGAAAGATATATTAAGAGCATAAAATGAGGGAAGGCAGAAACTAATAGCAACACTCAATAAAAAGAAGAAGGTATTA
Source organism: Lepeophtheirus salmonis (assembly GCF_016086655.4). Classification (NCBI taxonomy): domain Eukaryota; kingdom Metazoa; phylum Arthropoda; class Copepoda; order Siphonostomatoida; family Caligidae; genus Lepeophtheirus; species Lepeophtheirus salmonis. The sequence goes on along the minus strand of NW_027295864.1, from coordinate 3,337 downwards.
ATTCTGTCTGGTCTAGTGGAGAAAAAGCAACGGATATTTACAATTACACAACAAAATTCTTCAGTAGAAAGAAACATTCAGAGAGGGACAGAAATGCAATCAATAGGACACACATGCACTTAATTCAATTCGAGTTGAAAGACCGATACAAAATATGTTTGCAAGTTATTGTTGTTGCAGTGAGTGTTTATAGAATCTAGTAATTATATAGTTGTCTTTATTAATAGCTATTGAAATTTGTAGAAGGAAATAATTTGTCAATAAATAAAAATCTTTTATAGCAAAATTGGTATCCGTATTTTGATACTTTATTTTATTTTACATAGCTTATGAATTTATAGATTTAAAAAAACAATTACTTTTTATTCATAAGTTGTTATTTTTGTTGTTATTTTTTTCTCGGAGATGTTGTATAGCTCAGAAGCATAGGGATTACGTCATGGGATTTGCAATGTATTTATGACATAATAGCACTGCAAGTAACGTTGCAAATACTAATTTAGTATAGCACAACCATAGAGAATATAGGTGGCATGGATTTTTATAGGCTGCTTGACTATGTTAGGAATACAGAAAATAAATATTCTGATCTTGAAAAGTTTCATACAGCTGTTATACTTTGTCAAATTATTGATATATTTTTCTTTTGAGGTTTTCAGTTTATATTCACAAATTACATAAGAAATAAATGAAGGAAGAAGGATCACGTAAAAGATCACTAAATAAACATTTTAGTTTATAATTATCCCTTTCCAACAAAAACTACCTAAACAATATTACTGATCAAAAACAACGAAATTAAATCCTTCAATATAAAGAATTTAGAAAACACATTCAAGCATATAACTAAAACCAAAATAAGAAGCAATTCATCCTTAAAAAGTACAAACAGTCTCCATAGTAAGACTATTTCTTTGAAAAGCTTTGTAAGATCTTATAATGCACTTTAAAGAGTCAAAATATTTGCGGACATCGAGGGGTAACATCTAATAACATTGCCTCTATATTTCCATCCGAAGGTACCCAGCCGAGATTTGAAACTGGGCAGCTTTGGTTGAATCTAAAATTTTTCATATATCTCAGTAACCTTACTCTTAAAATCTCTTGAATATAACATTTTCAAATGCCATCGTCGAATGTGGTTCTTGGGAGTCCTAAAAGTAAAAAAGTGAAAACAAAATTTACTCACGAATACCGAATCAGTGTAGTTTGGAAGGACATGAACAGTCAAAATAGATTTATGGAGAGCATACTTTCTAGGCAGCTCGGATCCTCTGTATTAAAAAATGTTTCTTTGCTACGTTTTGATTAATTATATCTATGGTAGTGCTCGACTCATATAGTTAGCATTCAATACCATAAAACACGATGAGCAGCACCCCATGGAAATGAGATTTCATTTTCAACTGATTGATAAATTAGTACCCATCATTAGAAGTATGTATAGAGTAGTACTTGATACAGTAACTCTCCATTCAAGAGGGGTATTTTTCTTTATGTCAATAAAAATCTTCTCGGAAATCTTGGGGATAATAGAACATAGTATATGTAACCCACCTCTATAGGGCATTGAATAAAAAAAGGGGCTTCAGTCACAAAATTTACATCATGAATTTCCTCTTCAGCTAAAAGAGGCTGAGATTGCACCTTATATAAAACCAGGGAAAATATTTTAGCACCATACCATTCAACTCTTGTCACTAGATTGTATTTGCTTAATTCTCTTACTTTTTATATACCAAATTACATAGATTGTCCAATTTGCTTAGGTTTTGCGCCGTGCCTTTGCGATTCTATAGATAAAATTTCAACCCAATTTTTGACCGTGGTCGTTTTTACGTTTTTAACATTTTATGTGATCTTGAACTTGGCCTCTCAGAATTTAATGCCCTCTAACAAAACAAGTAAATTGAGAGAAAACATAACATAAAGTTGAGATAGTTGAGTGAAGGTAAAAATTGTTTTAAATGTAGGAAAACTGCAAGGATCACTAATTCTGGTATAACAAACTACAATATTAAGAAATATAAGTATAGCTGACTTACGAGTACATAAACACTCCTATAAGTCTATGTATAATAACTTATCAATAAGAATTTAGTAACCAATAATGATGTTTATCATGTTATTTGGAAAATTAATTAGTTCTCGTATATCATGTAAAATTTGTCAGGGTTGTTGTTGATATTAATTTTTACTTTGATAAATTGAGGGTTTAAAATGCATTCTTATGTAATTTTTCATTTTCGTATTTATTAACGGGGAATAAAATGGGATTGTCGTTTTAACAACATATCATGATTCCAGGATTGATGATCAAAACTCAAAATAAATTAGTACACCTTACTTGAGACCAAGACATCGGGAAGATAAAACTTTCATATTTGATTAATTTTTTTTTTGTATGAAAAAAAATTTACTGAAGAATATCTGATCTCAGTTAGAACAATGATCAATGATAGAATGGTAGGGGGTTGTTCTTAACCCCCACACTTCCCTCCCCTTTAAATATTTTAAGGGTGCCAAATCCAAAATTGTTTTTTATTCTTTATTAGTTTATGAGTTATTAACAAATTCTGGAATTAACTATCGAGGTTTCAAAGAATATTTTTATCTGTTTTTATCATTTATCTCTTATCCCAACGATGAATATGAAAAAAATAGATAGAAGTGGAGCAGGAGGTGACTAATTCTATATAAAAAATGTCGTATTTTTTAATATAATTTATTTATTCAAAAATAATTTATCTTCTTCAGTTTACAGAATTTTATATTATTTTCCAAAACTAAATTTTATAATGAATTCAGAAGTACACAGTATTATGGTACAAAAATGTTCCATTTGCTTATCTATTATCATGACTAACAACTTCTTTAGACGATTTAAGATTTATGGCGCTAAAATATCCAGTTTATTGTTAAACTTATTTTGTAGGTAAGTTATTTTTAAGATATATAAACCAGAGGATCCACCCTTAGAATCAATACTTAACGATATTTAGCATTTTTTTAAAGCATAACTCCTATATGTTTGTTTGAAAATAAAGAAATAGCTCATTTAAAGCAATTGAAACAGTCACTTTATTGAGAATGGAAGAACATTTCTCAATTATCACTGTGCCATTATATGTATAATTACGATATAAATAAAGAACATAATTTTGATAATTATGTGTATCAACATAATCGATCTCATAGCAATACAATTTTTAGACCAATCACTTTAAAGTCTTTATATGGGACACTAGCTCAACCCTTTAGCTTTAGTCGTCGAGTGTTAAATTACTCAATTGAATGAAGTAATACCTTGACATACGAGTTTAATTTGTTCCTGGAC
>NW_027295863.1:0-601 GCF_016086655.4 Lepeophtheirus salmonis | reverse complement strand
TTGATTATTTCAAAGTTGGTTGTAGATCTAAATAGATATTGGAATTATTATCAAAGTATTCTGTGATACAATCATGATATTTTTATATTTTAGAGATTTTTTTAGACAGTTTAATTAGAAATAAATGTTTGACGTGAGTTCTTTATTTATTAAAGTATTAAAAACAAGTTATTTTATAGATGGATTTGGGTGAAAAAAGAAGCTGTTTTATCGTAACCGTATTGTGTTTTGAGATCATTATAATTTTGTCCTGTAATCTTCAGTACTTTCATTTACATCTGCTTTAAATATCTGACAAGACTTTTGCTTGAAGTAGCTCTTTTCCTATAAGATTATTTTGGAATGAAATATTTTATATGAGGCTCCAGAATCATCAAACTCCAGATCTCAGTGTATTACACTCGTCTATATCTCATTAGAGCCTCCTTTTGCTTCATACAAAACAAAACAGCTTTCTAAATTATTTGTTTATACTCATGACTGTTAAGTTATTTAAATACTTTAAGTTTTTGTTTATAATATACTTTTTCAACAGAATTTAACCATTACTTTTGAATCTAGTTTATTAGCAATAACATATGAAAATCTTTTGACATTTTAT
>NW_027295862.1:0-4166 GCF_016086655.4 Lepeophtheirus salmonis | reverse complement strand
GCAACAATTTTCTGCTTTTTGTCTCTTCAAGAGATTTTATTTTCCAAAATAGGCAGAATGAATTTTCTTGTAACTTTATTATCAATAGAAAAATCGTTGCCAGTTAGAATTCTTTGTATGAGCAAGATATCATCATGAAATTTGTGTAAATCTATAGAATTATCCTTAAAACTTGGCATGTTAATTAGTTGATGTATATGCCTTGAAATCACTAACGACTCTTCCACAAGAATCGGTTAGTATTTTCAAAGTTTCAAATTTCAGTTGCCATTGGAGATGGAAAGACCTAAAATTCGTAGCAACGCTGAGCCCTCTAATGTGTGACGTAGATACGTGAATTTTGATACTGCAGAAATTTCTTGATCACCAATTATACTGTGAAATGTCTCTAATCGGCTTGAAAAGGAATAAGTCAACTTTGGTAAGGGAGGCAACCTGTTATCAGAAGCACAGTTCTCTCATTTAGGAGTACAAACAACAGTGCTAACTTAACTTATCTTTGATATTTGTGCGTAATAAGGACTCTGGTTCTTGAAATCCAAATTACCTTAACATAGACTCACCTCTAAGTCAGACTTAATAGTAAAAATCTATCCCTAATTTTATGGTATATTACCTCAGACCCTTTAGGCATTTTTATGGGTTGAATTAACTTAACCAGAACACTAATATATATATATATATACATATGCACAGCAACCACCAAATAATAATCGAAAAAACAAGTCAAAGGTCTTTAAAGAACTATTAAACTTAAATTTAACAAAACTAGTATATAATATTATTTAAATCGAAATATAATGAAGGAGTACGAAGGTTGTGTTAATGACTTTGAGTACTGGAATTGTTCCGTACAGTTTCAAAAGTATTTAATAAGATCTCAAGAGATTACCGTTACTAGGATCGATGTCTGCATTCTCTTCAGGGGATATCCGGCTCAAATGAGCAAATGTTAGAGCATCTTCGACTGCTCTACTTCCCTTCTTTCTCGTTTGGGCAGAACGTTGATTAATCCGTAATATGTGGACTGAAATATTTTCTTTATATTCTTATCACACGGGAGTCAAATTCTAGATTGATAAATTTACCCGCTAATGCAAAGTGTGAAGAAAATACCTTTTAATATTCCTCTAATCCCAACCCAGTGCTGCCATACATATGTATGTATAAATAACCCTACAGAACACTCACTCGTTTACGAATGAATAATTACAATAGGTCTATTCATGAGCGACGATAAGGTATCAAGATATTTCATCTCATTTAGACTTTAAGGCTGTACGTTTTCCATGTGATTGGAGTAAATAGTTCTGATGTAATTTGATAAGGTTTGTATTATTTCTTTATTTTAGATTTATATGTATTTACAAGAATGATATCCCTTTTGACTAAACATTATGTCAAAGAATGAATTTACCTTTTTAATACAAATAATATAGAATGAGAATGGAAGAATGAGTATTTTAATATTCTTTGAGCCTATCATATTTTATCATCTCTCCCAGTTCATGACATCCATGTTAGTCCTACTTTGGTAGTGGTTTTTCTAACTATTGATGAATTTGTCGCATAGGATAATTTTAAGTACTTTCGGTGTTAGGGATATATGTCTTCCATTACCATTTCTGTGTTACCCTCTTTAATGGTAAAATTGACCTGTGGCATAGACCATATTGGCGCATACTAAGTGCGCAGTTTATTCAAGGTGCCATAATGGGTCCAAAGAAAAAAAAAGTGACCCCGAACCTAACTTAACTTTTGGAGCAAGTTTAATTTTTCCAACATTGTAGTTGGGCCAAGTTGCACCCATAAAACTAGGGTCAGGTCGGTCTTTATCTGTCAGACCCAGTCGGATTTAATTTTTTCATTTTTTTAGAGAAGCCTCTGATTGGGTTTCAATGGCTTTTGTAAAGTTGCCGCTTAATCTGTTCCTGAGACGTACTTCAATTTCAACACCACATTAGCACTTTAATCTTTTTACTGCACAATATGAAAGTAGTTTGTCTTGATCTTTAAGTTCTCTTTTTTTTAAATAATTCTCATTTATTGTCTGGAGAGCGTAGGAAGATTTTCGTAAACTCGAATTTCCTTCACCAAAATCTGTGATCTAATAAAATATGATATTTGAATGAAAAACCACAACTTTCTTAAACCTCAAGGGAATGTAGAATGTAATTCTATTACTTTTCTCTATCACCTCTTGACATTCAATTTTGAAAGGTTCAAGGGTGTAGTGAATTTATATGTATTATAGTTATATTATCGGAATATAATGTTAATTCAATTTTGCCCAACCTATTTCATGTGTACATTAGGAGTGTTGATATAGATGTATGCAAGGTAACTAGAAATACAAAGTATGTCAATTACGCATATTTGGACTGTGAGTGTCTTCCACCACGCGTTTTCCTTTGTCGATGGAGTGTGACGTATTAGTCGATATGCTATTAAATTTATTGATTGAATTCACACATAATTATCAAATAATAATTAAGATATAATGTTCGAATACGTATAAATTTTTTATAACTTCAGGAGGTTCATTAGGGTATTTATTTGAATAATTTTTATCAGTCTATCCATAACAAATGGATAGACATAGATGCTGTGGAATTGACAAAATTGTTTTCCATTTTCTTTGAAATTTATAGCAATTCTTTAGATGGTTGAATTAATCTCACTCTTGATAAAGTTTTATACCCATGACTGCCAGAACATTAAGACATGATGCATGGATTCCTAATGTTGGGATTTTTTTTTTTTGGGGGATTTTTGGCCACATACCCCACAACGTATATTAATCCCTCCTCCTGACAGTTGATTTTGTTGGGAATACTTGCTAAATCTCCTACATTGTAGTTTATATTTTCATCTTCACTTTCAGATTCTGGGTTCTTGTGTTTTTCTTGTTCTTCAAAAAAAAAAAAAAAAATAATAATTGTAAAAATCAAAATCTTCTGTCTTCAAACGTTTCCTTTGTTATAGATTCATGATTTTCTCTTAAATCTTTTTGATCCATTATACTATCTGTGACTTGTTGAATCGTGGAATGAGAGTGATCGTCATTTTGAAAATTAAATGCAGCATTTTCAACAATAAACTTTTCAGAGCTACTGATTACAATAATACGAAATCGATCTATTGATTCTACAACTTTAGTATGAGAGTAAGTTTGACCATTATATATAATTCTGAAAAAAGTTTTCAAGGCAATCTTGATTAGGTGAGATGTCAATACATAGGAAGTTGAATTTCATTTTTTAAATCTATAACGCCATCATCGACTTTGTGAAATATTATGCCTTTTTGGTATGATTTGGATAGGCTGATTTCGTTGTCATTCCTTTTAATTTATTTCATTTTTGCTATCACATTTTGTCATTGAAAGAAGAACTCCCCTTCACCAAATTAAACCCATAACTACATCCAAAGTTTTATTGCGAACATTTCATGACATGAAACCATTTATCTTCAAGTTCGATAAAATCAACAAATTTCTGTTTAAATTTATCCTCTTCATTTAAAAGTCGAATGCCACTAGCTGTTGTATGACTAAATAATTCAGTGGCTGGCCGAACCCGTTGTTCCCGTCCTACATTTCAATTATCAGAGCTCAATTTATAGCATATTTCGAAGCTCCTCATTATCATATCTAATAGTTTTCTAATTGTCGCGATTAAAATGAGCTTTATCCTCTAATTTAAAGGCCTGATCAATTAAATGAATTAGTAACTTCATTAGGCGAGGGACATCTGCAAACGCATATATACGTTTATCCTTGTTGGATGGATGAGAAAAATATACTTTTTCTGTACATAACCATAATTATATCCAAATTCGGATATTTTTTGGGTCCCATATATGAGAAACAATTCCAATTATATAAATTCCATTATTTTCTAACTCTAAATAACATTGAAAAGTAGCTCCTTTGTTACCGGACAATCATAGTCAGAAGAAAATTGTTTTGCTTCAGGAATTATCAATCCTTGGATGAATATAACCTACACTCGAGACATAAAATAAAGAGTAAATCATTCATTGGCGAAAATGCAATATTTTATAGAAACAGTATCGATATAATTTTTTAATGGTAATTTATTACTAATTACTTTTAAATGATGACTAAACAATATATTAATATCGACTCTAACGTCGCAATAACA
>NW_027295861.1:0-3138 GCF_016086655.4 Lepeophtheirus salmonis | reverse complement strand
ATGTATTCCATGTTCAATTTTGAGAAAAAATTATCTAGCTTCCTTTTGGGTGGACGTGCTACAAATATGTAATTTTATTATAATGACAGATTATCTTTTTCTGCCTTCCTATCGGCTGTTGTCATTGAGTTGAGAAACCAAACTTTCCCCCATCACGTTGAAGAGGATTTGATAAATCTTGCCAAGAATGCTTCCCTATTTATGACCTTGATCACACACAGTATCAGCTATGTCTTCGATTGTAGTTTATGAGCTCTGTCTTGACTCTTTATAGTAGATTTCTTTCATATGAGCAAAGTTAGGGTGAAATTATGATTTAACTCCTAGATGATTCAGGGGGATGCTGAAGTATTCTTGCCTTTGGAAGCAGTTATAAATATTTTTTAAATTCTGTACAGGGTCGAAGATGAGATGAACTTTTCTATTAATGTTGTGTGGGTGAGTAATTGAAGTCTTGAGCTCACCACCATAAAGAAAATGAGTGAAAAACTTCCTGTTGACTGGGTGGTTATCAACTAATACGGCCACAACTATAAATCCGATTTGATCGAGGGTTTTTATAATTAGAGTATATTCGCTGTAACTGCAATAGACATAGTTCTAAGATACTTGGGATATATAACTATAAGGCTATTCGACTTGAGAATTTGATCATAGAGGATATACTAATGTTTTATTACAGAAGACAAACAGAGAGAAGACAAAGTGAAAATCTCCTTCTATTGGGTTCCTTGAAGAGTAATGTAATCTGTTCTATGATGAGAGACAATTTCGAAGAATGAATTGGCTCCAAGTCTGGAGTATGTAAGTAATTTGTTCAATAAGCCCATGATGATTTCATAAGTCTCTTCATTATTCAAGAACTCTTTTGATCCTAAATACGCAGCAATGTTGATTACTTCAGTTACTAATTTGATGACATTAGCCTTTGTGGTAAGACAGTGGGAGACTCAACTATTGCTTAGCGTATGATGCCAATGGAAAATTCGACAGGTAAGGTTTTCTTGGATTTCGAAGCTAGCCTTAATATCAAGGCCTTCAGTCGCTTCTAGCTTGACAAGGGCCAATTTGGGGTATTTAATTAGTATAAATCCCGACGGTAATGTTTCAAGTAACTACTTATCATACAGCTCATTAACGGTTAGGGTCCCTGTGAGGATAGACGTTAAGAGCTCGGCCCCTGTGAGCTATCGCCTCATCCCCTAATTATACGACGCCTGACGTCAGAGATCATCTCTGGACGATAACTAGAACATTCTATCAGTATTCATTGGTATTATTATTTGTGTTATGAAGAAAGAGATGTACACGTGAGAAATTAGAGAATAAATAATTTGGCTAATTACATAAGATTACGTTATATTATTTAATCAGTCTTATGGTAATCCCATAGTCCCTTTTTTCCCCAAGCATTTTGAGCTCTAAGTCTTCCTGACGCTCGTTTTCGAGCTAGAGTCGTAGGCCACTAGTGTATGCTCCGATTGGTCTGGGACGAGAAGGAGGAGAAAAGAGGTAGAGCTGAAAAGTTAAGTTATTCAATTAAGTACATATGTCAATCCTTGAATTACTTCTATATTTTCAAGAAAAACTGTACCGTGGACTAGTCGAGAAACTCAAGGAACGACTGTTACCTCACCTACGCGCGTTCGATGATGTTCCTACGGCCACGTCGTCAAGGTGTGCATAGCCTTCAAGCCCAGGCTCGAGGCCATGGTGGCAGCTGAGGAGACCATTTGGAGAAATAATTTGTAATTATAGTTCTTTTGAATTGAGAGTAAATTAAAAAAAAAAAAAAGTTTCATATAGCCTACTCGTTGAATACTATGTTGTTCTTGATGAAGTCGATTTTTCGTATCCTACGCTAAAAGGTCACGTTTTGCTGTTGCACACTTTGCATAAAAGAGAACAAAAACAAATTAAATATGGGAAGATATCTAATTATCTAACACATGACTCTTATTATTTCATCAAGGGTCCTTACTCCTTAGTTATTTTTAAGTAGCTCATTTGATTACTTTCACGGCCAAATGGTGAGCCTAAGACACAATAAAGAATTATTGAACTAGTGAAGCTCATATGTTTGAGTTAAGGTAGAGTACTAGAAACTTTCCTATTCGATAAAAGCCTTCAAAAATGTCCCCTCATCCACCCCCGGTGTCACTGCCACAAAATAGGTCTCACAAGCTTTCGTTTTGCTTTATCAACCCTTCAAATTATATTTTAAAAAATAAAATATATATAAACTTTGATTTCTTGAATTGTTTGTTAGTACTTTTGAAACGGAACGCTAAAATCTCATTTTAACGATCAACGTTCTCAGTTTAAAAAAAATCAGCCCCTTTCATTGAACACGTTCTATGGAACACCTTCAATTTTGCGTTCCGTCCACAAGCATGGAATCAATTATATTCCAAACCGGATTGAACATTCGTGTGCTCATAAGAGACGGAGAGTAAACTCAAGGATTTGTTGCAAAGTTGTTAGTGTAAATTTTCGTTGGACTCAGATAAAATTAGGGTTCCACATTGAGTCATTCTAGCCCAAGCCTTTTTTATATTTCCTTCTCTCCTTCCTCCCTTGCCACACAGATTGTAGCTGATCTAATGAAATGTAATGAGAATTATTTGAAGAATATATATAAAGAATGCTTTATATATGTTACGGGCAACGTACCGTAGAATATATTTTCCCATTAGAGCGGGCAATATAGAATGCCTGTGCAATGTGCAAAATTCCCGTTAGAGTGGGCAATGTACAAAATAAATAAAAAATTGGTACCAAAGACTCAAATTTTATTTTATTTTTGCAAAATATAATAGAGTTGACCTCCCAGCACTAGATTATAAAATTAGTTACAATGAAATATTATATTAATTAAATTCTTAATGATCAAATAGCTTCCAATGAATTGTTTAATAGTCAGAATTACTAACAATAATTTTAACTGACAATGTCAATGAAGATTATAATGACCATTGAGCACTCAATTGAAAATTTTATAGATTGCCCGGGCATTTTGTAAAACACCCGATTTTCCACACCTTTCAAAACCTTTTTGCAACGTTGATCTAATTGATTAAGAGGATTAAGGCCTTAATAAAAATGAAAATCGAAATTGGGTCGCCTTATCGATAACCT
>NW_027295860.1:0-4203 GCF_016086655.4 Lepeophtheirus salmonis | reverse complement strand
AACCAATCATATTTCTATAATATTTTGGTTGACCCTCTGAGGGAATTAGGAGGTTGTTTGGACCAAAATAAAACTCATTTCCTTCTCTCTTTTATATCTCTCTCCTTCTCTCTTTCTATATATCTCTCCTCTTCTTTGTCTCTCTCCTTCTCTCTACTTCCTCTGTCTCTTTAATCTTTATACACCCCTTTTTCTGGCTCTTTTTATCCATTCTTTGTTTCTATTTTCCTCTTTTCGCCTATAAACTTAGGCGCCCTCTTCTAGCATACAGTGTGCGGCAGCAAATCAAGCAGCAATTGATTCTTCTGTACAATTTCGCCCAGATTTTCGAAAATAAAAGAGGCAGAGAATTGAAATTTTGATTGGGTTATTGCGTTGTCATTCGCTATATTATTTCTCGAAATAGTCTTCCTTGACCACCAGCATGGCCTCCATTCTGGGGTGGAAAGCTAAGCTCGTCTCCCTCACAAAGTCATCGCTCATGTCCTCTCACTCCTTGTCCACTGAAGCCTTCAGGGACTCCACATTGGGGTGAGAAGTCGCACAAGCCTCCCTCTCATTAGTGTCCTACATCCCATAGTCAAGGGAGTTCAGGTACGGTTAACTCGGGGCCACATCTCCTACAGCTAGAAATTGGCAAGGTTCTTCTTACACGAATTTTGTGGGGTTTTTTTTTTTTTTTGAATTGTGGGAGGGGCACTATCTCACTGGAATACGTAGTCCCCTCCGGATAGTTATCATCCAGCCACGGCTTCAAACCCGTTGTGTATGAGGTTGGGGATCTCCTGTGTGTCCACTCTGAGTCGCTTTTTGAACCAGTGGGGATTCATCCTCTTCCTGTCGGAGCACAACAATCCGAGTATCTTCACCGAAGCAAGTTGTTGTGTCGAGTGAATGGTAGGACCTCATTAATGTGGTAAACGAGGTACCTTTCATTCATAGCGTTCCTTGCCTTATCAACTTTCCACATTTTCTCTTCAGAAAAGACTTAGATCGTTGATCGATCCTTCTTTAGCCAGCTGAGTAACTTCGTCCCTTTCTCGATCCTCCTCACCTTCTACACCTCCGTCAACAGTTGACATCTACTTTTAACGTAAAAGACGGTTCCCAGGTCCTTCAGGTTCTCTTGAGCGTCTTTCCAGAGACTTGGAGGTACTTGTCCATCTTTCTCATGCTCTTCATGGGGCTCCTGTCTACTTTCTCCTTAACCGATTCCAAAAAAGCTGAAGACCTAATTTTATTGAGGCCACCGCTGCCAGGATTCCGTGCCAGGCTCAGGCCATCCTTTTTCAGCTTCTTCACCTTGAAGACGTGCCTCTCTGTGAAGCCGAAGATCATGACAATTTCTGCTGCCTTGACATGGGCGTCGAATATCCTTTTTCTTTGAAGCTCCATCGTGGATGTCTCGTAATATGAATGTTGTTATTCAAATTTTTGTATTCTAATTGGAGGATATAATAAGCTTATGTAACTTAAAATAGTTTAAAATAAAGTGTATCAGCTCTAAACCAGTTTAAATTATACTGCAAGATAACGCTTTTGATAAATTGGGAGTAAGCTTTATTGTTAATTAAGGCTTAGTTAAAGTATTTATAATTTTTGTAGCTTTGCATTCCATTTGAAAATGATATAAAGAAGAAATTCATGACGCAGTTATAAATCGTTGTTCCTTAGTTTTTACTTTATAAAAGCCACACCACGTATTTTTTCTCTAAGATTTTTTTTTATATTGGCCACCTTATAATGTTTATCTATCCACTGTAAAACTATACTAGATCGATTAGATTCTCAGTCAGAAGTGTTTAGTTTAATTTCTACTAACAAATATTGAAATATTGTCAGCACAATAAGAGGTAGGAGCGTACAGGGCTTAAATTTCCTACACGTTTTTTCCAAAGTAAATACGACTAAAGATATCATTTTGAGGAGTGTCAAAAATGTTTTTTTTTTCGAAAAGCTTTTCTAATACCACTGGTTTGAAGTAAATGAATGAAATTCGAAATCTTAATCAAATTTTCAATAATACGGTATATCATTTAGAAACAAAGGATGGAGCAATCAAGTAAACAGGGGTGTCAACAAGCAGTGGCCCAAGTCACATTTTAAAATTATTGGCCATCAATGTCATCAGCTAGTAGTTTATGTTCAGTCACAGCAAGGTTTTATATTTGGCTCTTGCTGACCACCCCTATGAAAAATTAATATGAATGATTAATTTAGTATTTGTTTATGGGCCAGAGCAACTTTTCATTTTCTGTGCATTAATATCCACATAATTTTTTTATTATAGTTATAACAATCAAATATATTTCATTTAAATAGAAGCATTCTTTGAAGCTTCCTTTTTGCCAGTTTAGTTTTAGAAATCTTTCAACCAAGGTGTGCATTGCATACAGGTAAATATATTGTATGGCTTAGGTAGCGAAATATATCTAAGTATACTAACTAATAATTCCATGACAACGCAAGTTATAAACAAAAGAGTTTTACAGTATAAGTAGGTCATGTCTCTTTTAGTTCCTATCGAGGGGTCCAATGAAATCTGAAATCTTTAAATTTTAAACTTCAACAAGATATAATTTATAATTAACAATATAATTTCACCAAAATTAATACTATAAATGTTGTGTGTCTGAGCTCTCTTAATAATTAATGTAACCGCCCTTAGCGACAATGATGGCTTTCAGGCGGAAGGCCTGGCACCTCCTGCAGATGTAGTCCTCTGTCATGGTATCCCTGTGCTGGCGGACAGTGATTTTGAGGGCCTTGGTGTTTGGATGCAGGACACTGCAGGACTTCTACTCGACATGCATCCAAAAGGTGTAGTCAAGGGGGTTGAAATCAGGGCTGTAAGAGGCACCAAAAGTGCCAAAAAACTGTTCAAAAGAGTCTTGCAACGGAGGAGATGGGTTTCTTTCATTGTTGGTGTCAAAAGTGGTCTATCCACCCTCATAAGGCTCTTTCCATCTACATTTTTGATAGCTCTCTGGGCAATCTGATTTGAAACCCGAGATCTCTTGTATGAGCCCTCATGGACTTGAGAGGATTGGCCTGGGAGGTTTGCTTTAACTCCTCCGGATACAGTTTGGCTTTGTTGAAATATACCTTCTTCCTCTCAAATGCCTTGGACTTTCTGACGGCATAGATGGTGGCCCTGAAGACACCCAACTGCTTGGAGTGCGGTAATGCAAATTCGTTCATCACGTTCAAGTGTCATTTTTCGACTTGTACGTAAGCTAAAGAGTTCAAGTTTGTTTTGTTTTTGTAACTAATTGTTTATGTTTTAATATATCGAAATATGAATTAATTTCAATAACTCAATCTTAATGAATTATTAAGTGTTCAGATTTGAATGAACCACCCGGTATGTTAAGACAAAAATAAATTAAAAATATACAATTTTACAATTATGTTTATTGATGGACCAAATGATTGTGTTTAGTTTCAAGACTATCAGCTTTTTATTAATTTGATTAAGATCGGAGACAATACAATATAAAAGACGAGACTCAAGCCCTGTCTACACGGCATCGTTTTCTACAGGAAACGCAACATCTGTTTTGGGCTTGCATCTACACGAAGCCAGCGTTCGGTTACTTGTGTGAAAGTATATGAAAATTACATTTACGTTTTATCGTGTGAGAGTCAACGGAAATACTTATCTATATACATATAAATAATGAGTAGAGTTGATATCTTAATTAAGAACATTTTTCCTATTTGATGTCTTTTATATGATTTTGGGGGGAGAAAATCAATTACTACTATAAAGAGCAGAACTTCAACATTTAAAATAGACTAGTATAGGAAAAAATAAAATAATTATACTTAAATTCATATATATTAAATTTATTATGCATTTTTAAATCAATATACAATAAAGATAGGCAAAAATTATTCTTTTACAGGTCGTCATGCTAACACCCTGAGGGCCTTTAAATAAAGAAGGGATGTGTGTAAAGAAAAAAAAAGTATAGCACTTCGAAACGGCAAAAAACGATTGTTGTATGTCCTCTTTTGTATTTTTCTTCATTAAATAACAATCATGGGTGTGTGTTAACATATTCCTCTACAAGAATTCATTTTCCCTTAAAAACAAATCAGTTTTCTCCCTCCAAAATCATAAAACAGGCAGCTGATCTTACCAAGAGTCTTAATTCAGGTGTACTATACGTCCACCGACCTATGTAATAACTGGATGTT
>NW_027295859.1:0-1725 GCF_016086655.4 Lepeophtheirus salmonis | reverse complement strand
ACATTTCTTGAGTTTATCAACCATAGCAAATCCTTAAGTGATAAAAAAGTAACATTTATTGAGTATGTAGTATTGGAAAACCTAATGATCATACTTAAGTGTTTAAGTGAATAAACTAATGTCAGACAAACTAGTTGCGAACCATCCAAAGCAACTACCCTCGTTGTTGTGACTATTTAAGCTGTTGTTTGTGCATTTTAATGAGTTGTGAATCATAATTCTTGATATTTTTAACTAAAATAGAATCATATTTTATGATTAGATAAAAAAAAAAAAATGAATACTTACTGTTAGATGGTATAAAATTCAGAGTTCCATTTCAAAATGAGTAAATATTATATACTTTTTACTGATAATTTTGATCGTAATTTGGTGTGGATGATTCTAAACACGCTGAAAATTCTCTCATCTTCACAATTTATAATGGGGGTATTTTTATAAATTGAATCTTCTACACAGGCTGGGTCTCGCAATTCATTGTAAGCTGGATTAACTAAAGCTCTTTCTGTTCCTCACTTGGGCTTTCAGCTGATTATTCTGTCTTTTATGGAGCTCATTAGTTCTTATAGCAGTATACGATTATTCCGTAGAAGATATAGAGTAATTTATGTATTTTTGAACATAGAGGCAAGTATTCACGAGGTCAGAAGTCACTATCACAGACCTTGAAAGGAAAGGTGCATCTGCACAATGAACGATCCTTCCATTAAAGAAGATGAGGTCCATCGAGTAAGGCACACAGAGACAAGATCCCTTGAACAAAACATGAAGAGAGGATCAAAAAGCAAGTTGCTAGGATATCCAAATGGAAAATATGAACTCAGAAGGAAAATGGATCCAAATAAATTCAATCCCGGCGGAGGGAGTACTTTTTTTTAAGGCATTTCACCAATAAAATTAATTATATTCAATATTGCACTAAGGCAAACTAGCAAATTATTATAGTAAATATTGAATAAGACAAAAGAAAGTGCACATACCTACACCGCTTAATTTTTTCTAATCTCAAAACAGTAATTTATCTGACCAAACATGTCCAGCCCTAATTGTAAGTTGTTACAAGTGAGATGAGTGAATCAACAACAAAATACAAAGATTTTGCGTACGCAAGGTGGTACTGTGCTGATATTACTGAATTGAGACCATTCTTACCATCAGCTGCCTGTTATATGATTTTGGGGGGAAAAAAATAAATGAATTACAGCTACAATGAAGTCTTCAGGGAAAATATCATAATTATATTTGGTTTCAGTACTTTTAACAATCAGTATATGTACCCTCGGGAAAATCATTTAAAAATATCTTAGAAAAAGCAACACTTACAGCAAACAACTGAAATATAATTACTCGAGACTTCTTTCATGCTGGGAGTGACGAAGTAACACGATATTGAATTCGTCAAGGAGTTACAGTCAATACAAATTACTAATATGGATTGACTATATTTGGCATTCGATTGAATGATATAATTGATTATGATTTGGCTAAAGAGTTAACACAGAATAATCCTTCAACTTCATTTTCCAAAAAGGTTTGAGTAAAATCAGACAGTTTTCTACGTAGATTGTATCTACAGACTCGGAGGAGGAATCCCAGGACTCCCAATTCTTTGAATTATACGATCATTTTTTTCTTAATGAAAGTCTTACGTTTTTTAATATATGCATAGAATTATTGCATACAAGATACAAAACTATTTACGTGTAATAATATGTAATATGTCTT
>NW_027295858.1:0-1097 GCF_016086655.4 Lepeophtheirus salmonis | reverse complement strand
TACTCATGATTATGTTCATGAGTAGCATACAATAAAAAATAAATAGTTTAATTTCAATTGAGCAACATAGCTCGAAAGACAACACACTCAGGAGTAACTTTTATTTTGAACTCAATGCGTTTGATACTCGTTTGCTCCCAGAAATGAAAATATACCTACACTATGTATATGAACTTTAAAGATAATTCCTGTATCAGATAGAGTAATCGTTATACTATAATGTTTAAACATCCTTAATCAGTACATCTAATTGATTAAAGTAACATTTAAAAAAATAATTTAATTTCATAATGTTTTTAAGGTCAGAAAGTTTCCTTTAACGTAGATATCTTCATAAGCAGAAAGTTAAAACGCAAAAGTTGTAAGAAAGGAATGCTTATGAGCTAATGTTAAATTTTAAAACTTCCCGTACGAATGTATAGCGGTACAGAATTCCAGAGACAAGCCAATCTATAACAACAACTAGACTTGAAAAAGTATTTAATTGTTTTATGAGTACGATGGTGTTGTAATCAGAAAGTCTCGTTTCGTGGAAGAAGTAGCCTTTTTTTAGTATCCAGGGTTGGGGATTTTGTGAAGCGTAATTACATCTTTAATGACAAGTCTATTCTTTATAGCAGGGATCTCCAACCTATTAATATAATGGGCCGTATTACCACTTGAAATATTTTTATGGGCCACAGAAGGTGGAGCTTATTTTTTAAATTGGATAAATGTAAAGCTGCGACATAGTGTACAAATTTTGAAAGGTTTAAAAAAATATTTAGAAGTAGTTCAACGGCTCTAAAGTTTGTGAAGTTTATGACTTTTTTGAATAACCTAAATATCATGTAAACACTTCCTATTACAACAAACGTTATAATACCAGAAATTTAGCTACATTAAATTAGCTATCGAAAATATGCCATAATTGTTTCCTTAACGTTTGTGGGAATTGGTCTAAAAGAGCAAAGACTACCACAACTTGCATTTTTTGTTGCATATCCATCAGATGCTAGTTAAAAGAAATGATTTTCATATTCAAGATTTAAGTGTCCTAAATTCTTAGGAATTGTTAATTTATTACTCAAAATAGAAAATTCAGTTTAGTTAGAATA
>NW_027295857.1:0-499 GCF_016086655.4 Lepeophtheirus salmonis | reverse complement strand
TCCAAGTTAACATTAAGTTCCTTTGATTCCTTTTTTTAAAGTGAATTTACCCGTAGTTAATCTGATTATTCGTGTGAGGCTCATCATACATCATACGGCGTGTCATACAAATTGAAGTGGTCTTTCAGCCGTCGGCATAGTAGTTGGTGAAATTTCTTGTCATTTAGAACCCGTAGAGGTATTTTAAAGGTATCCCTTGTATATCTGAAGACCCACTAATATCTTGCTCCTCCACAGAAACCTCCTCTTTATCATTTTCCATACATATGTCATTTGACTTCCCATGATTAGAGTCACCCTCGTTACTCTTTTCTCTTGTTCTGTTGTCCTTCCTCTTTAAACATATTTCCCCGCATTCATTGGAGGGGTCCACCCTCCTCCCATTTTCAGAGCAGAACTGAGTCTCCGTAGTTGTCTCGTCTGCAGTTTTATTTATTTTTATTGTCAGATCTTATACTCCTTTTCAATTTCATGTCATTGCGTTGTTTTGTATATTCCT
>NW_027295856.1:0-13166 GCF_016086655.4 Lepeophtheirus salmonis | reverse complement strand
AAAATTGATGGTGGTTTTTTTTTTTTTTTAAATAATGAAATAACCTAAATAAGAGATTTTTTTTGGCGAAAAACTTTATTTACTTCCCAATATGACAACCTCTTGGCTTAATACATTTTTTATGCGTTTTGGCATCCCTTCATATAGATTATTCAAAGTATCTTGAGAAAAATTTTCCCATGTTTATGTCAGTCTTCTTTTAATTCATCCTCTGAAGTTGCTGGGGCATTTTCATTGAGTTCCCTCTAGACCAAGGCTCACAAATTTTCAATGGAAGACAAATCAGGACTCTTGACAGGCCATGTGCCTTTGCCCCAGAAAGAGTCCAAGTTGTCTGAACACCACTTTTGTTCCTTTTTGGAGTGGTGAGCAAGGGCACCATCCTGCTGGAAAATGGCTCTTGATGTGTCAGACAACATTTTCCTCTTCAAAGGAGGTCCAGTTTCTTCAGTACGAGACAAAGCTGACATCAGAGACTTGCTGCGGATCTCTGTTACGTAGTACTCGGCTGTCACAGTTTGGTTTCGTGGAATCAGCTGAAGATCTGACACTGCCTGGTGGCTAATAACCTGAATTTTCAGAGGAAATTTCACAATTGGAGTGGGTTCCCCATCTCCCTTATCTCTTGCCCAACCCCGATCTGTTTGGGGATTTGGGCCATGAAATAGCTTTGTAAGATTTATTTTGCTTTGTATGAATGTTTGTACAAAAAATAAAATATAATCTACTCGTCAGGACCTCAACATCAGATTGGGTAGTGGTACCATATCCTATACATTAAATAATTTATTCATGCAGATGCATCAGGAAATCCATTGCAATAAATTTGGAATGTGAAATAGTTAAAAATCTCGACGTTTTGGCAAATTTCTCAGACAATGTTAGTTAAGTAGGACTTTTAAATATTTGAACAGTCTAGGCAGGGAAGTTGGCTACGGCACAAACTCGTTACCTCAAGCTTCTATACAAACAATTATAAATAGAACAAAGAAGGGAGGACATGTTCCTTTTGTAGCAAAGAGCAGGAGACCTCGCTCTTATATTTTATAAGTGTGATAGGATAACTCCATTGAGAAGCAAAGTAGAGGAAATTATACTTATGGTGTTTGGTCTAACTCTAACAAAGGCAGACTAGACCTTTACAATATCACCTGGACGTCCCCAATCCTTAACAGCGGACTCCATTCTCACCAAGAACTTCTCGATGATGAACGCAGCAAAGTGCCAAGGTCGAACCCTATTCACAAGTATGGTCGATGTCATCAGGAGGAACGTTGACCTTCTTTGAGGATGTAGAAGATTAATTTTATATGTTTATAATTTATATAGATATACATAAACTATAATAATAAACACAGGTTGCGTGAGCTAAATTAATATAATTGTTCCGAGGGGAAAGAATTTATAATATATAATGCTTTATGCTAAAGACTTCTTTTATTATAAGTTTTATTTTACGAAATTTTGTGAACATATTTAAACTTTTTGTTACAGTTATTTAAAAAAATAGTCTAGGGGGTTGAGGTCTAGGCTGTGTGGCGGCCAGAAGTCATTTTCCTAGAAGTAAATGTTGGCATGGAGCCAGTATTGGGTTGTCTTTGAGAAGAGGCTCATGCTCCATCTTGTTGGAATACTCAGGAAAATTTCCAATGTGAATTTGATCCATGGAAGAACTTTGGTGTCCAGAATTTAGTCGTACTGATTAACATTCAGCATATATTCTAAAGGGAACCACATAGTACTGTGGGGAGGAACTCTACCATCTGAATCCAGTTCTCGTACTGTGTGCTCATGGTGCCGACTAGGACAATGTTTTTCTAAGCAATTGACAACTAAATATGTGATTTACAACATTGCGCATCGGAACATTGAAAAAATATTGGTTTTAACCTCTAAAAATTTGTATAATTGAGATGAGTTATAAAGGTTGAACAACATTTTTTTATATCCCTAATAAAATAAATCATAATTATAATCCCCAATATTCCATTTTTGAATCCTTTTTTACTCTTTATTTTATATATTTTTGAATATTGTATAGTTTAGAAACTAGTTGTTTTGTCATGCACTGGAAAATTTGACGGAAATTTAACACGATCAACATGATGTTCTTCATCACATTCAACGTCAATAAATTCTAACAAATATACGTCTTCCGCTATTAGTTTTAAAATATTATAATTACTGATAATATTCCTTTGGATTTTTTTGTTGAAGATATAATGTATGGAAAAATAGAATAACAAAACCTAGACAGTAAGAACTACACTGAATTTTTTTACACTTTGATGTCTTGTAAATACTACAGCATTCTAGAACGATGTAAAGACACTTATGAATAATCCTTTGATCAATGTGAGTAGTCAACGAAAATCTTACTCTTTTACCACAAACCTAGATATTCCGAAATATATAATTATAATAAGTGTAAGACGTAATAAATTAATCTTAATTAAAACTTAAATACATGTAGCACATAAATAAATACGGTTAAAGGCATCTTTGCCTCAATCACGTTCGCCTTGCACTTTTTTGCGTCGAGTGCAATCGCCATTTAGCTTATTTACCGTCATACATGCTTGCTTTCAGCACGTTTTGCCAGACTACATACTTGCTTTTCAGCACTTGCACCCTATAAAGTTACAAAAT
Source organism: Lepeophtheirus salmonis (assembly GCF_016086655.4). Taxonomy (NCBI): domain Eukaryota; kingdom Metazoa; phylum Arthropoda; class Copepoda; order Siphonostomatoida; family Caligidae; genus Lepeophtheirus; species Lepeophtheirus salmonis. Next base: position 10,517 of record NW_027295856.1, on the reverse strand, counting down.
AGATCATATACAGTAGTAAATAGTTTGATTCGTCAAATAGATCCGAAATTCACATCACTATTATCAATCTTAAGACACACGTTTGTTAGAGACGAACCTTCAAGTTAATCGGTATAGAATTCAAATTTAATTGATTCAATGCCCTTATGTAATATGGTTCAATTAATCGAAAGTACTTGTGGAGGCCAAAAATTAGTGGACTACTTGAACTACGATATTAAAAAGTGCAATGCAAGAAGGCATACACTTTTAAACCATGGAGAATTGTTAGTTACGAAAACATGGTGTGATCATTATTATCCTTCTGAACTAGGAAAACCAAAGAACTTATAAAAATACCTTAAATGAAGTCATTGGCTCTTAATACACAAATGCCATCTCGTTAAATAATAGCAAACATAAGGAAATTGTGATTTTTTTACATTCATATTGCTTGAATCTCAGATTATAACCACTTTGTGGAGCACAAAAACCCATTGGTAGTAGAGATCGTCTGGAAAAAAGTTATAAATAGAAAAAAAATCATTGTAACTAAGACTTTTTCCAAAAAAAAAAAATATAGCATTTTCCTTGTATTCTTGAAATTGAAATTAATTTAAATCTGGGAAAATGTGTATTTAGGTACATGGTGGTATTTTGAATTAGTGTGGTAATATTTTGATATAATATTCCCTCAAATATAAAAAAATATACATATACACAAAAAATTTAGAGACGATTAACATGCCTTTATTATTTTTTCTTTGAAGAAACATCAAAGCATAAGAGAAATTAATTTACGTGTTTTGATCATATAAAAATAATGTATGTCATTTTTTTTTTATGTATTTTCTTATAATTTACATTATTCGATCCTTTTTAATAATGGTTTTAAACTCTCTAAAAATATTCTACATTATTATATGATGTATAAATATTTGGTAGGTCAAAGGTGAAATTCTAGCTAAATAATTGCCCAAAAATATTTAAATGTATTCTATTTTGTGTGAGCATATACTTAAATACCTCCTCCTTCACGCTTCATGTTGATGACAAGTTTGATAGACTCTTTTTGATGTGTGCAAAAAAAAGATTTATATTTTCTCAATATGTCATACTAGTGGTGTGTCAGTTCTTATTTAATCGGTCCAGTTCAGTCTTAGGACAGGTACTATCAGTCCTTAATAACGGTCCTTACAATTGTCAGTCGTCGGTCTGTCAGTACTAGTTCTTATAAAGAAATAAAAAAAATATAGTTGAGTGACGAAAACAAGGACCGAACTTTTTAAGTTTTTGGACTGATATGCAGGACTAAGCTGGAACTGGCCGAGAGTTAACTGGAGGGGACTGCAGTTTAAATAAGTACTCGTACAACACTATGTGATAACACCTATTTCATTTTATGGTATAAATACATTGTTAAAAAAACCAGGGATTATTTGGAGCTGGTTGGACGTGTCAAATTTTCATACAATATACCTTCATACCAACTGCGTAACTTAAAACTAGACACTTAGAATCTGGAACTTTCAACAAGATTTAATTTTGGAAACTAGGGGGCATAGTGTTGGTCTATAAAAAGGAATGTGTAACATTTTGTGTGATCCCAGTTCGCCATCATGTACCACATTCCCGTTTGGATCCAGTCCCTGATCCATGGAATTAACTTAGACTTCAACATATCGACATAGTCAGTGGTGTTGAGCCTGTGCCCTGTTTTGAACCAGATGAATAGCATTGACAGTCCAGTGAATGCAACAAATCCTGAGGTCATCACCAATGCTGAGTATTTGGTAGTCATCTGAGTGCTGGCTTGCTTTCGATACCAATACTACCATTAATGGTCGTCTTGACGTAGTAAATGGTATCCTGCTTGCCGTAATCAAGTTTGGGATGTTGATTGATGTGAGTTCCTCGTAAAGTAAAGAAGCAAACTCGATTTTTTTTCTTTCCATGTGACGCAATTTTTTGATTGATTGTCTTATTTTTTTGGAAAATGTCTCAATATATTGTAACACTATAATGTTAACTTAAACTTAATCAGTGCAAATCCATCAAACCAATTACAGGAACAATTTAAAAAAAATACATATTGCTCAATTTTGACTTTTTCTGTACTCATTTTTCAAAAAAATTGTTTTTTTTTACTCATGTGGTCCAAAATCGCTTAACAATCCTGAGCTTCCATATCAGTAGGAGAGATATATGACAGTTACAACGCTTTTTGTTTTTGGCTCAGTTACCAATAGCTAGGTTATCTCTGGCAATCCAAAATTTAAAACAATATACCACGCTAGTTGTCAAACTGTTTTAGTATGTTTGTCGTGAACACATATATAGCGTGTCATTAATTTCCATATAGTTAAAATTATAAAAAATGGGCATTTTTGGTATAAACAATGAAACCAAAAAATTAAGATGGTAATCCTGACAGTTTGAAGAATGCATTGGAGAAGAGTAAACATATATATGTGTTAAAAAAATAAACACAATATCAAGCAAGGACATAATCAGAAGTTGCTCCTTTGTCAATCCTCAATTATACTCTGATTCCAACGAAGGTATACACTTGAAGCTTTCTAACATATCCTCAGTGTTATTCTCCGTCTTTTATGAGTAAAGTACTTAGATTTTCTCTTCTCAAGAATGAAATAAATAATGACAACAGCTTATGAAAATATATATATATATATAATTCAGGTTCCCGACAACAAAAATATCGCACGTTCAGAAAATGGATTAGGATTTAGACTCCACGTGTTGTCCCTATATTTACAGAAAACTATTAAAGAAAAAAAAGGTATGTTGAATCACCAACAAGAGATCCATGCGAGAGATCTGAACTGTTTGTCAATTTATTCACCGAAGACACACTAAGATATAACGTAATCACCATGTTGGATAATATTTGGGAAGCAATAGAATCCATCATATTTCCGACAAAGGATTTTCTCGAAACGTACATTTGTGGTGAACTTCGGTGGTATATAGAGCTTTACTTGGATGGAAACACGGAAGGGATACACTGTGTATTGATCATTTGGTTAGGGTTAAGAATATGAATGATGGGAAATTGATAAGGGCAAATATTAAGAATGTACACGATGTTGATGGTAAAAATATAACCAGTTATCAAGATTATAGGAGATTGGATTATACATGAAGGAAATCCTTGTGAGGATTTTGACTTATAAATATTATATTATTGATATTTTTATTATCATTATATATTTGGGTTTTTATAGATATTTGACCTACTTTTTATCATTTTATCTATAATTACAGTTTCGAACCTTATTGTGCATTTTCTATTTTAATAACTGAAATACAGGAAACTTCTACATTGAAATGTGTCTTAACGTTAGGCTCCAAAATGGGGGTTTTTGCCCTATTTATGTACTTTAATTGAATTCATACAATTCAAAATGTGTCTTAAAGCATTCTACGTCTAAAAATACAACATAAAAATATTTTAGATAGTGTATTTACCTGTTATAGAAGCTGATAAATAGATAATATTTTATCACGATTAAAAATTCACTAAATTAGTAAGTGTTAAGATTTCAATGGATCACCCGGTATTGTTCTTTTATAATAGTTTTATAAGTTTTTCAAGTATTTGAAGTAGAGATAATTATTATTTGGCAAGTTGTTGATTGAATTAGTTACTAACCAGTTTAATAACCTCCCCATATTTTTTAGATAAACATTGACACTTCCATGAAGGTTGATCTGTTTTTCTGTTATATATTGACATACATCTATGTAATCTCTTAAACCTTCATCTGAATAATGATATCAGATATAAAGTAGAGTTGAAGTTGCAACTCCAAAAAATCTCGCATTTGTGTTAAGTCATATTTTCGACAACTCTACAAATAGTTTTTCATCTTACTAAAGAAAAATAAATTTAATATATTATTTCTTTTTGTTGTGAAATATACTTTTATGTGAATAGAAAACATAAATCTTTTAGTCGGCTTTAAATAATTTTTATTTTATAACTTGAGTAGTTAACGTAGATGATTTTGCATGCATTACGCTATGTTTAGTATCAATACTATCATGATGACACTTAATAAATCTACATCACATCATCTCAATTCAAATCTTATTTACGAGGATAAATAAATAGGTATTATTATATCTCATTCAGAACACTTTGATTATAAGATCGAAAGAAGATACATATAAACGATTTAAATTTTTATTTTTTTAAACAAAAATTTAAACAGACATCAATTTAATAACAAATATATTTTTCATAAGTCCCTTTCTACGTAGATAAGAAATGAATAATAATACGGGTCTCTTTTTAACGTTGATTAATCAAATTAGTTTTTGTTAATTTCTGAACAATTTCTAACTATTTTCAAATAATAATTCCAGTGTTGGAATGAATTGCATAGTTACCAATTGATTTTGACTCTTTTTAGTGTATTTTTAATAGAAAGGTTACGAGATAAAATAAAGATTCTGCATAGAGATCGTTTTTACTTGATGACAATCACCTATTTTGTAGGGCAGGCAGATCCACAACCAAAATTTACAGGAATAAAAATCATGAATGACGATGAATTATAATTGTCAACAAAGTTTTACCCTTCGTTAAAATTTTAAATATTTTTTTACTGAGTGCTTTTACCTCGAAAAACAGAAAAATAACCTTTATTTTTCATTTTTTTTTTTTTTTTTGTAGTCTACAAAGAACAACATTTTATATCCTATCAGTACTTAATCCTTGATGACTTAATAAAAATACGCAATTTTTCTAGCAAGAAATCTTCAATAACAAAGAAACGACAAAAAATTTGGTATAAAAGGATATTTTTAACAAAATCTTATTTCAGCTCAATATAGTTTTTTAAAAATGCTATTCATTCAATTGAAATTTTTTCATTACACTTTTTTTGCTCGAGTGTGAGAAACTGGAGCATCTACATTGCACACAGCTTTCTCATGTACAAATTTTTAGATACTATGCAATATATTGCACTTTTAAAAATGCCTACAATGTTTGTTAGCTCGGGAACTTTCAGTGAATAATATAAAACAAAGTAAAGGACTCGGGAATTGCACTAATTTTAGACGAGTCTAATTCCTAAGAAAACATAGCTAACCCGTCAGTCGACAGCTTCGGTAATTACCAATTAGAATGAACGGATAACTGTCAAATATCAATTGCAAAATTCATAACAGTCTATACTAAATTGTTTTGACCCACAATGTTTTTCCGTTTCTGAACAACTTTTACGTAATTGGATATGGATTCAAGATAGTCTCCATGCCAAATATCAAAGGCCACAGAATCCTACTAAAGAAGTAAAATTTAGGTTAGGGGCATTTTAGTCAAAAAAGGAGTTTGGCATTCGTAATTTCCAAATCTGAATCCCCTTTATTACAGTTCTATTGTCATTTTGCCTCCAACATTTTTGCCGTTGGTAATTTTGTCGCCTTCATTTCTTTTGTTGGTAATTTTGCCTGAGAATATTTTGCAACATAACATATTTGCCACCTTTTTATACTTTCATATTATTGGTTCAACCTTTAATCTCGATTAGACTAATTATATAGCTAGGAAAAAAATATAAATATGATTGACATGTGATAATCTATAAGAGCCAGGTATAATTACACAATCCAAATCTCTATGGGCATCTCCACTTCATTTCTTTCCGAAAAAGGAAATCGGAGTTTGGAGAATGGCCGTAGCTTATCGTAAATTAAATGCTGCCACGACTCCAGATAGGTATCCCTTACCTAGAATTCCAGATTTGAAGCCCCTCCTTAAGGGATCAAAAATATTTAGTAAGATAGATTTCAGCCAAGAGTATTACAATATTCTTTTAAAAGAGGAACATGGGAATAAGATAACTAAAATGACTCTAGTTTGATTGTACGAATCTTGCTTTATGCCCTTTGCCTTAAGAAACGCTGGGGCTACCTTTACGAGGTTCATGAATGCGATATTTCGGGAGCCTGATTGTGTATATATTTTTATGGACAACATTCTTACTCATTCAATATCGGTAGAGATTCATAAACACATTTTAGGGATATTTTTGAAATCATGAAATCCTACAAACTTCGTTTTGCAAAAGAGAAATGCTGCTTTTTCAAAGAGGAGCTTAATTTTTTAGAATTGACCTTATCATCCAAAGGTATTCGGCCACCTAGCCCAAGGTTGACGGTATTATATATCTGTATTTGTACAACCTAGTGATCTCAGGAGATTTCTGGGAATGGTTGGATATTATAGGTATTTAATTCCTCAGTTTGCTAATTTAGTATTCCCAATAACACGGATGGAAGAAAGAATTTATTTTCGTCCGAAGAAGCTTGATCATCTTTCAATGATGTCAAGAAAGCCCGCAAAGAGTCTACATCTCTCTCCATTCTTAAGACCTTATGAGCAAATATTTCATTTGGTTACTGATGCATTGCAATACGCTGTAGGAGCAGCTCTTCATCAACTTATTAACGGTCAATCTGTTCCAGTACGATTCTATTCTAAGAAACTTATTGACGCTCAAAAGAAGTATTCCACTTATGAACGTTGGCAGAAGCTTTTCGAAGCTCTAAGGAAACGAAATTGGATCGGCAACAAAGGCATCTGAGTGTAATTACTGAATATGTATAAGACATTTAATATATCAAGGGAATTGATAATGTGGTCGCCGATTGTCTTTATCGTCCAGTATCAAGTCTAGGTGGTACTAAAATTAAACCAACCGATCTTTTATCGAAACCAAATGCTCAAGAATCTGAAAAGAAGGCCTTGGCTGATTGGAATATCTCAAAGATTCTGGTCATTTTAGGGAGATATGGCTCAATAGACACATTAAGTTAAAATGCCACATATCGACGGAGACGTGGTTTTCTTATTTTCCTTAGAATTTGAGGAGAGAATTGTTCAACTCATTTAACTCGATATCTCATCCTGGTTCAAAGGCTTCTATCAGAGTTTTCAAATTTATATATTTTTGGCCTCGATTACATCAACAAATAAAAGAGCGGATCACCCTATGTGAGGGTTGCCAGAAAGCTAAAGTCAATAGGCACACCAAAGTTGAATTGAAATAATTTTACTCCAGGGGGAGGTTTCAGACAGTACATATCGACATCGTAGAACCTCTACCTCCGTGCCTAGTTCCTGGATAGTCATTATCAGAGCCGATTCGATATTTGGTGACTTGTATCGATAGAGACACCAAATGGATGGAGGCGGTTCTGTTGATTAACATCAAAGCTAAGACAAATAGCACATGCGTTTGTTGGAGCCTGGATCTTTCGATTTGGAGTTCCTTTGTACGTGGTTACGGAAAGAGGAACACAGTCCAAATTGCAGTTGTTCAAAAGATTATCCATACTTGTTGGCTTTGAAAGGAATCGTACAAAAGCATATCACCCTCAAACTAATTGTAGGGTGGAGAGGCAGCATCGAACACTAAAGGCTTTATTTATTCCACGGTAGAAGGCTTGGGTAACCGCTTTACCCCAGGTTTTGCTTGGAATTCGATTAACACCAAATTCAAATAATATATATCCCTTCACCGCAGTTACTGCTACAGATATGATGGTTTCTCAATGGCTAATAAACATGTCGTTGGAAAAGTCTGATCATTTGACTTACGATCATTTAACTGAATTGGCGAAAAGGTTTCATTATATGGATTTTCAAATAATCTCAGAGGGCTCTTGTAATGCATCTAAGGAAACATTCATTCCTTCCGCCCTTAAAGAAGCGGAATATGTTTGGATTAGAGAGGATCGAGTTAGGATACATTTACAGGCACCATATATCGTTCCTGCCAAAGTGATATCTAGGACTTGTCATTTGTATGTTGTTGGGTTTAAAAACAAAAAGAAAGATAATGTCTCTATTTAAAGGCTGAAGTCAGAAAAGAGAACGAAGAGAGATTTACTGGAAGAACGTTTTCAGAATAAAATTTTGGACAAAGAACCGATTGTACAGAGAAAATATCCCCCAAAAAAACATCCTCGGATTGAGGAAGGAAGTTGATTATTATTATTATCATTAGTGATAAGTGTGTTGTTATTATCCTTGTAATTATTTTGTATACATGAGATTCTGCGCCGACAACATGGGCGATTTTTGGCATGTGGTCATCATCTTCGCCGGATTTGAACCTGTTGGACTTTGCTGTGTGGGGTACTTTGGAGAGGGAGTCTAACCAGATACTTCATCCGAACGTGAACTCCCTGAAGACTGCCATTGTGAAGGAAGGGGAATGACATGCCCAAAAAGTTGGTGCAAGGTTTCCCGCGCTGTGTGGAGGCTGTGATTACTGCTGAGGGTGGCCATATCGAGTGAACATGTTCACAAAGGTTGTGTCTCAAAGATTTGTTGAAAAAATTTCAAATTATTTATCAAAAAATAAAATGATTGACACTTTTCTAAAATTAATCGTTCTGTCCACGTTTTGCTTCCGAACCCTGTACACTTCAAAGGATTTGATTTAACTCTTGTGTAGATATAAATTTAATTTTTGGCCTAAATATTGGGTGAACTTGCATGAAACATACTTCATTTTTAGAATTCACATATAATTTTTTTGAATGTAAAAGTTTTTAACCCTCTGATACTTGCTTACTAATCTATTGCAAGTACTTTCCCCAGGTGTACAACCATCTCAACATAACAATGGACATTTGATAATATAAATTGAGGAAGATATGGGGATCAACAAATGTGCCCAGGGAATTTTAAAAACATTTACTCTAATTTTGCATGAAACATGTTGGGTAAATTATAGGCTCATTAAAAATTCACTCCTTATAAATAAATGGTACAAGTATCTTTAGATTGTGTAAGAAGAATGAAGAGAATATTTTGGAATGTGAAATCTTTGAAAAACTCGACGTTTTGGAAAAAAATATGGACAATGGTCTATAAGTAAGACTTTTAATTATTCATTTATACCTGAAAAGAACAAAATAATGATAATTAGACAATACAGTACCAGGCAGTGCAGAATTATTTACCGATTTTTGTGCAGAACATATCGCAGACAATACATTTTTTATTGTATCTAATCCCATCTATCATAAACCGATTACACTCATACAACCCGAGATACACATTACTAAAGCCATCTATTATAATGAAAATGGATTTCTTTTATATACATTTATTATATCTCTTACTCTCTTTTAATCCCCGTTTCATGTTCATCCTAGGTGTAGTTAAATAGTAAGGACAGATAAGAAAATATTCTCTGAAGCCTCGATAATTAATTTCAAAATGTGTTTATACCTCAGAAACAAATGAACTAACATCCCAAAAAATGGGATACTCAAAGTATATACTTATTTATAATTTACATATATTTTGAGGGGAAAATATAGTACTCACAAGATATCACAAGCATATTACAGTAAGAAATGGAAAATAATTTTTAGTATGTAAAAGCTTTATAATAGAAAATATAGAGCTACGACTGGGGAGAAAAATCAGAATCAAACGTGAGTTTCTTTGATATGTGTATCTATTTGTTCAAATTATTTACTTTTAACCTTCATTTTACTTTTAGCATCTTTTAAACAGTAATATTATACTTGTACTTACATCAAGTATTGCTTTTTTAGGCACTTAATAAAAAAAACTTTTGTACGAAGAGTGTGTAGGTAGATAAACAAAAGATAAATAAAGCTTTGATAAAGTATTTCCAATAAGTGGTTAAAGTACGAATGTCTAATTACTTATCGGTTATATTCTATGTACCGGGCCGTGCAGAATTATTTACCGATTTTTGTTCAGAACATATCGCGGACAATAATGACATTTCGAATGACTTGAGAAACAATTTATTCATACATTTTTAGAATAATAAAATAGTTTGTGATCAAATTTAATCAATGTAGCCACCATTTGACTCAATGACACTGGTCAGGCGACGTCTGAAGCTGCCACAGACTTGCTGGATGTAATCGGCGTCCATGGAGGCCCAGGCCTTGTTGACAGCAGCCTTTAAGGCATTTATGTTCTTGTGTCGTTTTTTGCAGGCCTTGGTCTCCACGTGCGCCTATATACGGAAGTCTAGTGGGTTCAGATCTGGGCTCTGAGGGGCCAGTAGTCCTTGGGCCAAAAGTTCATGTTGTCCTTGAGCCACTCCTGAGCTTTCTTGGAAGCGTGGGTGGGTGCTCCATCTTGTTGAAAACCCCAAGGAGAGTTGCCGACTATGGATTTGATCCACGGAAGGACCTTGGCTTCATGGCCTTCCCGTTGGAGGCCACGAGACCCAACATCATCACCGAAGCAGGGTGCTTTGTTGTTGCTGAATAGCGGTGCTTATCTTGCATATCTCCAAAGCACACAACACGGTAATTTTGCCTGTTGAAAACAGGATCGACCTTAAAAGTTTTCTCATCTGAAAAAATGATGATGCGTCCAGATGAGCTCTTGATATCATTCAAGATTTTCTTGGCACGCTCAAGTCTGACTTCTCGCTGACGTTCAGTTAGCAGAGGGCGTTCAGTACGTCAACTCTTTTTAGAAGGTTGAATCTTTTCCAAAA
>NW_027295855.1:0-581 GCF_016086655.4 Lepeophtheirus salmonis | reverse complement strand
GTGCTCAGGTTCTCTGGTGTATGATGTAATGCAGGGGTTCCCAAAGTGGGGTCGCGACCCCCGGGGCACACAGATGCGGGGTCGCGAAATGCATTCCAAAAAAACAAATACAATTTTATTTTTTAGAATTATAATTTTTTTTTTTTGTATAACATATACATATGAGTTTAATATTAGAGTTAAACGATGCAATTGTAGCCGAGCGTTTAGTTGTTATATTGAATAAGGCCTCAGCCTGAAGAAGACATTATGAGACATAGCAGCCTTGGGCATTATGGCTTATCCTTCCGGTAAAACCCCTTCAAAATAAGAGTCACTAAATAAAATAGCTACACATTATTTCCCATCAAGTTTTTTTTTCTTTTTTCTCCCCTTTTTTTTTCCTCCACAAAAGAACATTTCCTTTTTTATCTTATGAAACAGGTTAGCGACAGTTACATTTACAGCAGCACCAGTCACACGGTAGCTGGCCAAAACTCTTTTGGAAAGCAGCTGAAAATTATTGACAGTCACAATGAAACGTTGGTTAATACCAACCAAATCGAGGAGGCCACAGGAACAGGACAGGCTAGCCGAAGGAG
>NW_027295854.1:0-910 GCF_016086655.4 Lepeophtheirus salmonis | reverse complement strand
ATAGGTGTGAAAAAAAAGTTAAAATTTGAACAGGTATATAGTGTATAATTTTTTAAATGAGGTAAATATGAACTTAAAAGAAGAAGACAATATTAAATATAATATTGTATATGATAATAAGTATGATAGACGTTCTATAATCAAAAATATATATATTTAGTTGTCAACAAGCATACTATACTTAGGATAATTTCATATAATATTACTTGTGTGCAAGTGGAAGTATCCAAGCATAATGTGGACTTATTTAATAGACTATCACACCAAATTTTACAATTCCTTTTATAGTACGGTCAAATACAAAAATTTTATAGTTTTATAAAAGAAAATTTTTATAAATTATAATTGTTTTAAGAAAACAATGTAATTATTGAATTGTATTATACTCAAGTATTCCCGCTGGTAAATTAAAAAAAATTGAAAAATTGATTTTCTAACATAAACTTTAAAAAAATATATATCAAATATTAATACATGGAGAAAGTAAGCAAATCGCCCATACACATCTTTTGGAGTTGACATGGAATTTGATGCAGAGGTTTTGAAAGACAATGCTACACATTATAATGTATTGCGTTTCAATGCTTATAACAAAACATCTGGCTCACTGGTTTTTTTCACTCAACGCGTTTTTACGAGTGAAGGGTACATGAATTATAGTCATACACAGACTGCAACGAAGAAAACCGCTTACACTCTATACCAAAAACAGGAGTAAATCTAAATTATTCCCTTAGTTTTTAATAATGAATTTGTAAACTATACATTTCGTTTGAATAAATACGTGCATGCATTATAAATTTCCTTGTGTATTATTACTAGCTGAAGCACCCCGCATTACTCAGAGTTTTATAAGGTTATTGAGCTCATGCTGTTATGGAACGATGTCTCTCCACTTACAGGCGTTGAT
>NW_027295853.1:0-526 GCF_016086655.4 Lepeophtheirus salmonis | reverse complement strand
TAGACTTCACTATCAGAATAGCCTCAGTAGGAAAGGTATGTTTCCATGACCCAAGGAAATCACCCATTATCCAACATTATCCAGGAGGAAGAAGAAGTAGAGGGTCAAGGATCAAGGAGGTGATAATGAATCAAATACAACTTATGACAATAGCATAAAAGATTATACTGCCAATAATAAAACAGATAATACTAAAGTTGGTACACAAACTGAGATTGATAGTGGTAGCAATGAATCAATGAATATTTTACTAATATTTACCATATGAAATATTTAAAAGTAATTGTCAGTATACAACATATCGCCCATATTGAATAAATTCATTCAAATATATAAATGTCAGGGTTTTTAAGCATCATGTATTTAACTCAAATCATTGTCTTGTTTTTTTTTTGTTTTTTTTAGTGCACACTTGTTTTTCTTTAGCAAAATTTTTTTATTAATCATGTATTTAACTCAAATCAGTGTTGTTTTTTTGTTTTTTTCGTGCACACAAAGGAAGGAATTTAATATATTTAATTCATTA
>NW_027295851.1:0-1708 GCF_016086655.4 Lepeophtheirus salmonis | reverse complement strand
ATCAATAAACATCTTTTACCTCAAAATTGATAAGATGGCCGAACCATTGGGAGATACTTCTTAAAGACAAAGAATGAATTCAAATGGGGAGTTAGTTCATTCCCAGGTATGACGGATAGTATTCAAAGATATTTTACTAAAGCCAACAATCCTAGCACTGTTTGATCTGTTGAGAACAACGCGTTTAGAAACGGATGCATAACGAACCAAAGGTCTTGGATTAAATTTATTATACCGGCATGAAGTAAGATAGAAACTAATTGAATTTGCTTAAGTTTACTACTAAAACAAGATTAGGAAATTCTACAAATCACAAATAAAGGCTGAAACATCGTCAAACCGTATCGAATCGCAGATGAAAGAAGACTCTAGAAAATCCGAAAAAAGAGCGTCGTGTTCCAACCTTGTTTATTTATTATAAGTATGTTTGTTTAATAAAAATTGAACTGAAGAGCCCAAATAAAGATATTGGATAGGTACATACTGACATATTAATATTTGTTGGTAAGAAAGAAAAAGAGAGAGGAGGGGACTTGCAAAGACGTAAGGCTGACTGTGAAAGTAGAAATCACATGATATGGACTCACGTAAGAAATGACAACCTTCGATTAGGCCTTAGCCATGAACATCTGACTACATGCAGATGAGTAAAAATGTGGGCCAGCTCCAACACGAGGCTTATTTTTTAAAATTGATTAGTCATTGTTTTTGAAGTGAAAGATACTATATGATTCCAACGGTGACCGTTAAGTTTAAGGTGATGGGATGGATGTAGTGTGCCCCTGGATGACGTCAGGATTAAAGTCTGATTCCATAGTTTTCCTGGTTTCAATATGCCTCCTAATCTGGAACTTGAATTCAAATGGGAGAGGACTGTTCCATGATAGAAAGTGGATCACAAAGTGAGTTCAAAGATATAGATAATTACTAAGAATTTTGTGCAGCTTCCATTTCACAAAATTGGATTAAATTACCCTTTCTGTAGACTAAAGACAGAGCAGTGGTCGTCAACTTAATCGACAATTGGAACTTAGAGTAGGGCTCTCGGCAGCACAAGCTCAAAAACAGGTTCTATCTTTAGGTAGAAGGGAATCTTATGATCGATTTGGTATACTCCAAAGAAATAATTGAGTTTGTTAGACGTAAGTTTTGGACTCTGAGAACAACAAAACAACTGAAACGGTCCTGACATTGATGATCAAATCCGTTGATTGAAACTACATGGATGTGGTAGCAATTATACTAGTTGCCAAATTATACGCTGAATTCCTCTTCAGCTAATATGGTCTAATTATGAAAACCCGATATCAAATTAGATTTATCATTGTGGTCGTATTAGTTGATAACCACACAGTCAACAAGAAGTTTTTCACTCATTTTCTTTGTGGTTGTGTGTTTCAGACTTCAATTAATTATCTACACAATATCAATAAAAAAGTTAATCTCATCTTCAATCCTGTGCAAAATTTTAAACGTATTTATAACTGCTTCCAAGGGCAAAGAATACCACAGCATTCCCTGAATTGTCAAGGAGCTAAATCATCAAGTTACAGCCTAACTTGCTCGTATCAAAGAAATCCAACATAAAGAATCAAGAAATAGCTCAGAAACTACAATTGAAGCAATGCTTGATACTCTGTGTGATCAAGGTAAAAAATGGGAAAGCATTTTTGTCAAGATTTCGCATATCCTCATCAATATGATGGCC
>NW_027295850.1:0-1886 GCF_016086655.4 Lepeophtheirus salmonis | reverse complement strand
TATTTTTATCTTAAATAGATTCATATTTTATAATTAGATTTAAAAAAAAATGAATACTTACTGTTAGATAAATTCCACAGTCTTTTATGTCTGCTACATTCTAACATTTGGAATAACTAAATTTAACATAACATAATAAAATAATTATCGATGTAAGATATTTTAAAATCTAAAACCTCAGCCAGAAAGGATAAATCATTATAATGATAATTACTTGATTTAACATCCTTCATAAATGGAATTTAACATATTAACTTTAAAATATATATTAACTCCTTAGTAGTTGGAGATAGGTTGGTTGCTCTTACCATGATAAATATATTTTCAATACAGTCAAATAAGAAATGAGCTGTCATTACAAAACTTAAACCTGCTTTATGCAAAATTTCTTGTAGGTAAATTATAGACATTGTTCTTAAAATTGATACAATTTGAGTTGGTTGCCAACTGATACTTGTTGGATTGTTGTAATATAAAAGGATATCGGGAGAATAACTTTTACTACAATATGACTTCCTTTAATCAACACACTAAAGAGTTATATATTATATACATACACGAGACTCAACATAAACAAACATGGACAAATATATACACGGACTACTTCAATCATAAAACACTAAACATATATATATATACAGATCAGCATTTACATAATTATAATACTAACACCTCCACTTCAATGCAGATCTTTCAAATTAATAATTCCTACAAGGTTTAACAATTTAACAAATTTAACTTTAAGACAGTCCTTTTGTTAGCATATCAGCCACCATATCTTCACTCCGACAGTAGACGAGTGTAATCTTGTTTGCTTCCACTAGTTCTCTGGTGAAATGATATCTTATATCAGTATGCTTTGCTCTACCATGATATTGGGGGTTCTTAGTCAAGCTTATGGTCGACTTATTGTCTTCAAAAATCACTGTAGGACTATCACAAGATCTTTCAATATTGCACAATAAATTTCGAATCTAAATGCATTCTTGTGATGCAGCAGAAAGAGCCATATATTCTTCTTCTACAGTCGATAATGCAACCGACTTTTGTTTTTGACAATAATGATTAAAGATGGGCTGTTTGGTCAAATAAATGACTGATTTGAGATTAAAAAAGGAAAACAGTTGGTAGATTTTCCACTTTTTTTCTTTTTCCTTCATTATTTATTAATATTTCTTGTATACAACATCTCCTTCTAATAAAGACTAAAGTTTTCCGCTCACCTTAGTAGTATTGAATATAATTAATTTTATTAATCAAAAGCCTTAAAAAAGTTCCGCCTCCGCCTGGATTGCATTTAGTTGGATCTGCATCTATCCATTTTCCCTCAGAGTTCATATTAATCGATTTGGATAATCTAACAACACACCTTCAGATCCTCTCTTCATGTTCTGCTCAAGGGATCTTGTCTCTGTGTGCCTCACTCGAGGGATCTAATCTACTTTTATGGAAGGATCGTTCATTGCACAGATGTCCCTTCCCTTTCAAGGTCCCTTGTCATCAAAACAAATGCATTTGATTTTCATTGATTCTTCTTTTGAAGATTTTGCATGAATTTTACTCTCCTTTTGTCTTTCCCTTTTAACTTTTTGCCTATCTAGTGTATCAGAAGGCGCAATTTAGTCATATCTTCTAAAGATAACTTCATATAGCAGCGACTCCTGTATCTGACAACCGAAATCTGTCCGCTATTATTGCAAGGTTAGGGTATTATGTTCAGATTTTTTGAATTCCCTCTCAGATTTTTCTTCCAAGTCCAAGTTCTCATCAGCATTTTCAGGCACAGAGAAATCTTCCACATCTGAAACGGACTGATCATAAGAATTTGGGTCCATTAGCCGTTACTCTTCAATATTTTCACTCTCAATTTGACATTTCGTCAAAAA
>NW_027295849.1:0-4430 GCF_016086655.4 Lepeophtheirus salmonis | reverse complement strand
CCGTTCTCTCATATGAGAGAATTGAAGCTATTCAAGAAGAGAAAGAAAATGGCCAAATTCTTGAAATTATGAAATGTGTTAAAATGAAGATAATAATTTCAAAAATGTAAAAGGAATCTCTTTTAATGAAGTGACACAGATACCCCGTGTGATACGACAGTGTTTTCTTCACTAATAAAATTTTAACTACAAAAATATAATGAAGTTTAACCAAAATAAGGGCAATTTTCCTCCATTGTAATTTTCTTCATGGGAATCTTCCACCGGCAATTTTTTCCCCAAAGCAATTTTCTAGTGCCATCAGTAACAATGCCCCATACTATGCAATTCCTAATTATCTATGTATAATTGCCAGCCGATTAACTACCCATCAGCCTATTCGGGAGGATGAGTTGAGAAGTATCATCTTAACGCTTCCATAGCTATGTTTCCCTCAGAATAAAAATTCCAAAATCAGGATGGGGTTTTGGAGGAGGAGAAATCCGGTAACTTCCATCGACTTCCATAATCATATAATTTTTTTAAAAAGGTGCTAAAAATTTTAATAAATATTTATCTTGATTGTTAATTTGCATATTTAGTGGTTTGTTTTTTCATTTTTTTTTTTTACCGATTAATTTTTAAAATATCAGTTAAAATTCTATCTGAGCATTAAGTATAAGTTATAATGTTTATTTTTGTACTTGTTACGCCATTTCTCCGGTTTATTTATATATTTATGTTCTGTATAATATATAAACCAAATAAAATATTATAGAAATATTAGAACTATACAATATTTTTAAAAAAAGTGTCTTAATATACAAGCATATAATTTATTTCAAAAATATAAAATTTATAAAGATTTCAAGTTTTTTTAAATGTGGAAAAAGTATAATATTTAGTTGCTTATACAATATTAAAATCTCACTTTTGATAAATCACTATTAAATATTAAATACAATTTTATAAATTTTAGCTATGAAGCTAAACGAAAAAGAAAGTTTTGATAAAAAAGTAATACAGTAAGCAATATTGAATTTATTGAACATTGGGGACCCTTTTTTTGTGAAAATGTGTTAAAGTCGGATGACTCGAATAAGAAGACCCAGTCACTTTTTTCGAGATATAATCATCATTCAGTACTATACCTGGTTTGTTTTTTTTCCAAGTATTTTCTAATATTAACTTTATTATTTCGGATATTTATACAAATAATCAGCAACATATTTCTTATAATTTAAATACTTTTTTTTCAATTTGTATAATAAATTTAATTAGAAATTAAAAGTACTTTATGTTAACAATAATATATTGTTCATTTCCTGTGGTTGGTTTAAATTAGGAAATAAATACTGAAATTGTAATTTTGGCACTTTCATATTGATATTTAAAAATAACTACATATTTTTATTTAGAAAAGCCTATTTATAGCAAATTATTATTAATTACATGTAAATTGTAATTTTTTATACACAGGTATTCTCAAGAAGTAAAGTTAATTGAATGAAAGTACGTTTTTATTATAAATGCAATGCCATATTTTATAATAATCAATATTTGGTTTAAAAATTAAATCTTTCCATTGAAAATTAAATGTAATATTTATGAATGAAATGGAAAGAGAACTTGAGGGGAATATAATGTGAATTCAACTATGAGCAGTTGAAGTGGCTTTTACACTTATTTATTGTCAGATATTTTAAAAGATTTTGAAAACCGATTGAACTGCTGAAGGCTTCAAATAAAGTTCCTGAAGTTGGTTTTCCTCTAACTTGTATTTCCAAATACTCTCTTCCCCAGACAAATAAGGATACAAGATTTTCAAGAATGTCCTTCTCTTACAATGCTTAAAACATCATATGAAATCCATAGTATTTAAGAAAGAAAATAGAATTTTTTTTTTGCCTGAGTAAATTACATCCATCCCATTATTCATTGTAGAGTTATGGGAGATCTGGGCAGAGGAAATAAAGATTTGATTGAAGAAGCAAAAAGACATTTTGTTGGTGATATGCACTGATTTTATTAGGGAGTTCGACAGTATATCTAACCAATAGGTTTTACATGGACATTTAGATAAATTTATAGTAGTAGTAAGTCTCTGCAACCTTTCCCTTAATTTGAGAGGGAGGATAATTTTCTAATTGAATAGAAGCCGTGGACAAGAAAAACCTATTTATTTACTGTAATTTCTTCAAATCCTACAGGAAATTAACTGTTATAACATATACATATGTTATAAGCGAAGGGCTGGTGTTTAAAGTAAAAACTTATGCCGATAATATTATCATGATTTACTCAAACAATAAGGAAGATCTTATATATCATTTAGACAAACATTGAATTCCATGGAAATCAATGGAAAAGATTAATGAGGAATTTCAATATAACTGACCCAATGGTAGTAGTAATACACAATAAAAGACATCATAAAACATTGGCAAGTAAACAAGTAGATCATTCTCCTGTTGTAGATTTTGTCATCTTATAGTCAGAAACGCTGGAAGGATACTTGGAACTCCAATTTTTTATATTGAAAATAACGAAATTTAAATGAATAACGATTTTCCCTTTCGTCCAATCCAAAAGGTATTTTTATACATATGACTTAACCATAATTTTTTGGGAGATCCACTACAAACACTTAAGTCTTTGAAAAAGAGCTTTACGTCAGCTAGATGTTTTTCCATAGTTTCTTGACTAAAAATAAACCCTGAGAAAACTAAATTACTCAGCCAATGTCATTGAAAAAGCATGGCGAACCTTTAACACGATAGAAACTATGAAGTTATTAGGGTGTTGGATTGGAATCGAGTGCGTTAAAAAAATTAAAAGAAATCACCAGAAAGGGCAGGCTTGTAGCTTTTTTCAGCCTTCAATTTTAATACATGGTACAAAGTTCGGGCTTGGAACATGTATATAATCTCAAAAGTGATTCTCCTTTATGAGTAGCTCACTATTATGAATAAATTGCCACATAGATTCTCATGATGGAGATGGCGTTTTTAAACTTACATAAAATATATATATATATCCATGAAGATAATAAATAATCTTCTGAAATATGGAGGCCTTTCCATCATGTATTTTAATGTTTTATGGAACTCTCTTAACTCCTACTGGATAGGGCAAGTTTGGACGGAGGAACATTTCTGGAGTGCTCATCTCTCAATGCTTTTAGATAACAAATGTAAGAGTGACCCCTTCCAAGATCTTAGAAGGATTATGGAAAAGTGGTATTCGGAATGGATGAAACGACTATCAAATTGGGTCACTGATATATTCTGCTCTTTTGAGAAATCCCTTAAGTGGGAATTTCCTACCAGAGGTTATGAATGATATGAAGGTCCGGACAAGTGGAGTCGATTATGTAAGCGAAACAGCGAATTCAGGTGAGCTAATAAATAAAATGGGCTTCGAATAATACAAGTTATCTCTTGGGAGTTATGTCACAGTTCTAAGACATGCATTGTCAATACGTCTTCCATTGTTTTTTCTTAGTACATCGGATCTTAGAAAATTTAATCAAAATCTGACATGGGATTATTATTACAAATGTGCAATCAATGAATAGTGTTAAAACCCATCTCCTTTTTTACTTTTCAAATAAAATTAAATCTATTCAATTTGTAAATAATCCTTTTAAGCTCTGAATTTTTATTTTTTTACTATAACTTTAATATCAAACAAAATGACTACGTGAAGTAATAGTTTTATTTATAGGTGTTTGTTTGAATTAATTTCTTGTTTTTTGGTCAAAATTATCTATATGTTGTATACAAGTTGCAATATAGGTACAAGTTGCAACTTGTATATTACAATTGTACAAGTTGTCATTTCTTCATCTTAAAATGCATTATTTAATTACAACATTGGTCATTCTAATTACCAACTACACATTGATACAATTATTTCATTTTGATGTAGTAAAACTACATGGTTATTATTTATTTATGAGTAGTATATCTGTGGACATTTGAACTTTATAATGTACCATAAAATATTATAATTGAGTGAGTATTTATTAAAATGGTCAAAATTACATAATTAATATATAGACTACAGGACTATCCAAGGAATATTAAATTATTGCATTATCCTAATCCTAGGTGATGCAAATCCTTCATTTAAAATAATTCATCTCATTTTATGGTTGACAATTGTGCACAACATTAACTTTTATTTATTTCGATGTGTTTCTTTTCGGCGATTATTTTTTAAATGAGGAGTTTTTAATGTGTATATTTTTCTAGAAGTTGATGAAAACTTAAATCCCAAATCCTACACTGTGAGCTTTATGTATGCCTTTTATGCTTCCATAAGTTAAGATACCTGATACAACATCAGTATACAGTGCCGTATGTCAGGAAGATTTTTCGGTCCGCTTTACAAGGTTGAACGGTTGATTTTCAGTGGTGAGCGTGGGATATTTAAACAGGGCAAATGCT
>NW_027295848.1:0-381 GCF_016086655.4 Lepeophtheirus salmonis | reverse complement strand
ATATACAATCAGAATGAGGGTGGAAAAAATACCACATTACATATTAAATTAACCTATTTATATCTTTTTTTGTCAGAATTAGGTTAAAAAGGGAATATTACAAAAAAAAAAAATTTCAAAATGCATTTCATTAATTACAAACTCATTTATTCATCATTAAAATCAACAATTTTGAGCACGTTTTCATCTATGCTACTCTCGACTATACCACACTTTAACCTTTTTTGGCTGAATTTGCTAAAAAAAGGACTAAAAAAGTATTTTTATTTTTAAATTTGCAAAGTTCGTGATTTGTATAGCAATTATGCGTAGAAATCAGTAAATTTAATATTTTGAACACTTGTTGAACCATTTTAAAGTTGAAATTAAAATATTTCATGA
>NW_027295847.1:0-664 GCF_016086655.4 Lepeophtheirus salmonis | reverse complement strand
TATGTCGTCATAAACTCTTAAAACTTCTCGCCCCGAGGGTTAGTTATTTCATCTCCCGATGGTCAACTACTAGTATTAAAGTCTCCAGCTATCAACAAAAGTTTATGATTCAACAAGAGGTCTGATTTGTCCACAAACATCTTCTTATGTTATGTTGGCTTAATAGCTCTCAACAATCTGGTCCTTAGTTTTCAAATACATACATGTACAGAATATATTCTACTTCTAGTATTAATAAATAACTATTCCCTATAGTTTAGTTATTCTAGTTAGCTCTGCAACTTGTCCTTCAAGGGAGCAGATGAGCTTTTAAACTATATCATGAGTAATTTTAGGAAATAACTCCGCAAGTACATTGACCCAAACAAGTACTGTATGACTTTCCTTACAACTGCCGGATGATACCTACTGGAACATTATTCGACATGTTAGCCATGTTTGGGAAAATTTGGCAGCGAAAGCAAAGTTCCAGAAAGTTGGGGCCACATTATGGGAGCGAGTGAACCACTTCAAGGAAACACTGAGGTCAAAATTCATTTTTATAAGGAGATAGGAAGGAATTGAGGCCTTATTATATAATTGATATTTTGAACTGCATATTACAAACAGCAATGTCTAGACGGTGCCTTCAGGCTTTCCGACTTTATCTCTGTAGGTATACAAT
>NW_027295846.1:0-504 GCF_016086655.4 Lepeophtheirus salmonis | reverse complement strand
GTGAATGCCGAGCTTTAAATTGCAGACTGTTGTCTGAATGGATTATTTTAGGGAAACCAAATCGTGTGAACCATTTAAAAAGTTGACTCTTTTATATATTCAGCGTCTATCCATTTGGATCTTGCATCCATCATTATTAAAATGAAATAATCCTTAAATTTAGTATAATCAAATTGTGCTCTCTCCCACTCCGAAGTACGAGGAAACAGTGAAAACTCGGATGGAGGATTTGGGCTGAGTTCTTGACACACTTTGCATGACTGGACAACGTCCTCAATATCCTTGTCCAATCCTTGTCATCATATGGACTTGTGTGCTACTATTTTCATTTTAACTATTCCTCTATGATTCAGGTGGAGCTCATCTAGGGAAAAATTCTATGGATAGAAGTCGGTACCACGAGTCATATGCCCCAACACAATAGGCCATTTCTCAGGGATAGATAATCCCGCTTCCAAACATATGCAATTTCAGACACTGCAGACACATTATCTGCATATACAC
>NW_027295845.1:0-852 GCF_016086655.4 Lepeophtheirus salmonis | reverse complement strand
ACCTGCCGACGGACACTCTCAATAAAAGAAGACAGTAGATGTGCAAGAAAGTTCGTGCGTGGATCAAGAAAAATGGATCCACAATAAAAAAATTCTCTGACGAGAAGATTTTCACCATGGACAAGGTATACAACCGTCCAAACGACTGTTGGCTTGAAGAACCCCCGAGGAGATCAAGTATGTCTTGCGTATAAAATATCCGCCCCAAACAATGGTCCTAGGGTTCGTGGCGTCCGACAGCAAGAAGATACATAGGGAGGCTAACTGGACATCTCACCCGAACTTTGACTCCCTGAAGGTCTCCATTGTGAAGGAGTGGAACAACATATCCGAGAAGTTCATAATGAACTCCTGTAAGGATTTCTGCAGTCTTGTGGAGGCTGTGATTTCTGCTGAGGGCGGCTATATTAAGTGAACATGTTCACAAAGGTGGTGTCTCAATTTTACCAATTTTGTTAAATTTCAAAATTGTTTTGAAAGGGTGATTCAAAACGAGTGGTTTTTTCCAGTAGGAATTTTTTGACAGGCGCGCGCGAGTTTTGTCAAATTTATACGTCATTTTTACTCAGTATTGTTTTACAATTCCTCATGGAAAGATATACGCCACAACAACGTGTACAAATTGTTCAAGTGTACTATGAAAATCAGCGTTCTGTCTAAGAAGTTTTTCGCAAATTACGCCCAACTTATGGTCCACATAATCGACCTTCAGAATCCACAATTCGAAGAATAATCGAAAAATTTGAAGGGGCAGCAACTTGCTGGGATGTCTTATCGTCTGGTAGGCCACATACAGCTTGCAGTATAAAAAATATCCGCGGGAGTATTATGGAACATAATGAACAAGATGTA
>NW_027295844.1:0-2095 GCF_016086655.4 Lepeophtheirus salmonis | reverse complement strand
TTTATTCAGGTGCAAAAAAATGGATTTCCAATCTAATACTGGATTCTTAGAAAAACTAATTTTTGTAGAAATTTGTTTGGAAATTCGTTTGCATATAAATTTGACAAATTGAAATTGATGTTTAACAGGAGTAACATTTTCTGAATACATATTCTATGTTTTTTTTCATCAAAGTTCAATTTTCAATCTTTGAGAAGAAATGCCACAAAACAATGGATTTTGGTATCAAATTTGGAACTCTAATAGTGCAATATAATATGCTTCTTTTATTTTTTAAACAATTGCAATGATTTTTTTATAATTGCAATTATTGAAGATTATTTTTATGACAATATCCATTATAATGTTTTTGTTGGGGAAGTACGAAAAAAATATTGGTAGACTTATGTTCTTCTTTACAAAATCCCAATAAAATCTATTTCCTATTTTTTTTCAAAATTAGTAAAAACCATTTTTTTTTGTAAATTTGATTTAGCAATTTTTTGTCAAAAAAAAAAGATATATTTCTCATCTACAAAAATGTTTTCATTCATATATTGTAGTTTCATTCGGGATCCTCGATAATATATTTCTATTTTTATCTATTTTGTATGACTTTTATTTGTATATAGTATCACGGAGACGCTATATTAAAGATAGCCATTGAAAAATAGCTTTTTTATGTAAAAACTCTAAATTAAAACGATTTACTATCTACTATAATTATATAATAACTACATTTCTTTTGTAAAACCTCCTTGTATACAACATTTTTTGTTATTTCATATATGTAAGTTTTATTAGTTTCTTCAACATAGACATAGACATAAACAAAATACTTATTTAAACATACTTTTCAAAATCAAATCTAATAATTCCATAAAATCATCTTTTTGAACAAACCTAATATAATTACGTAAATATTTGTAATTAATATATATCCTAAACATAAACACATAAACCAAGTAAACAACTTTTGCAGCATGTTGTATGGCATTTGCTATTAGAAAGGCGCCCATTTTTTTGCAGGTTGAACTCATTTGTTTGGAGTCAGTGCAATTGCACCACATAAGGCCTTGTTCATATTCACACTGAGGAATATTTCCTTTTTTACAATGATCTGTTTACGACAATATTTTGTATCCCTATTCTATAATATCTATTGTCCGCTAGATGGATCAAAACAGCCAAGAATTAGCACTGGGGATCTGTTTTATAATAATGGAACTTGGACTTTGACGCACAGTCCTATCTCAGTTTCCTTAAACTGCCTTATTGATCATCTTGTTTATTTGTTCTTGTTGCTTATGATTAGCTCATATCTTTTTTGCACTTGGTCATTCTGAGCAGATTGTCAATGTGAGCACATTAAATATTACCAATCATCTTCATTTCCCCGAATGACAACTCTAGAAGGTTCTGAAGCGTGGCAAGGCGCAGAATGAAAAGTTTTATTTTCCGGCTACAGATTGTTAACAGTTCTTCTGAGACGAGAAGGCATTTACAGTGGATCCCGAGTACAATTCTTAAACTAAATGGGTCGTTTGTTTTGGAAAAGTTTACCACAACTTCCCTGAAGTATCTACCACCAAACATCCGGCCTCTGTAATTATGCTCGGTATGGTATCATCTGAAGGTATTGGGGACTAAAGGATCCTTTGAGATCTTTATATAAATTATAATTATAATATTTGACTGATTTATAAATATATGTACATGTAGATTATTCTTTTTTCTTTACTTAAAATAGTAAATCTCTTATTTAAATTAAAACAAGGTGACTCTTTTCAAATTAAATAGCTTGTTTTTTTATTGATATCGGTTTCTTCGATTGGGAGCAGCATTTTTTTAGTTTATATAACCTATTTTGTATAAATTCACAGATGGTTTTGGATATTCATTCAAAAAAGTTAGATTACAACCGCATTGAGAGTTTTCCTGAGAGCATTCACTCTTATAATCCTTGAATTGGGATAATAAAATGAAATCCAAATGCACGGAAAACGGAAAGGATATAAATACATATATATATGTTTTATTTGTATAATAAAATAATATAACCTATGGGTTTTGTGGCGACATGGGCTAGGTAAAACAATATTAATAATGAATTTAT
>NW_027295843.1:0-681 GCF_016086655.4 Lepeophtheirus salmonis | reverse complement strand
GCTCGATGGTGAATGTTCCAAAGGTCTATTGCAAACATTGGAGTCACTCTTCAGACTCTATCTCCCCTCCTCTGAAACATCATATGTAAGTTCCTTCATTAACAACTTCTTTTTGAGGTAAATCCTCATCATTGATCAATTCTTCAATCCCTTTCGATGAGGTTGTTGATTGAAAGGAATGATAAAGCACATCAGCATCAGATTTTCAAATGTCAAGTCATCATTGGAGTCACACTTTTGACTCTATCTCATCTAATCATCTAAAAATATCAAAAACTAAAGAACAAATGAGATATCTTAAAGTGATATCAAAATAAATATAATTATTATGCCAGATAATAAGGTACGACACAAGTTTATAAATTTTTGCCAATAAGAGAAGATTTTCTTTATGTATTAGGAAGGTTAGACAGCTAATTCACGATTTTCTCAAGTTCCTTAGAATTTCACAGTCGCCGATAATCAATGTCCCATACTAGGCTTGGACTTTTTGAGTTTGAAATGGACTGTAAAAATAATTATAGTTATTATTATATTAGTAAAGGACATTCCAACTTAAAGCCTCAAATTGTGAAGATCTCCTTATCATATTCAATCCTCAAAGCTCGACAACTCAGCATATCAGTCGGGTTCTTCCATTTATTAAACACAATTTTTTTTGGCAGGGTCTTAAAAACATGT
>NW_027295842.1:0-584 GCF_016086655.4 Lepeophtheirus salmonis | reverse complement strand
TGTTATGACCTCACGAAATGTTGTAAATTTTTTATGTTATCTTTGAAAGAACTTCAGAATATCATAACGAACAGAAAGGATTGAAATTCAAGAACGGAATGGATTATGGAGACAAGTAGGAGTGTTGTTAGATTCTTGGAGTGATAAAAGGCTTGAGTATATGATACGATATAGTGTCTTGATTGGGTTTGAATTGAATGCCTGGTTAGATTTGTTACGAGATTAGTGGTGGAAAATTACATAAAAAAGGACCACGAAATATAATGACACATATATGAAATGAAATTTAAAGAAAAGGCTTAGAATATAAGCTTGTTTTCTATAGGAAATACATGTGGGAAATTTCTGGGATAATTCGTCATCAAATATCCATATTTTAAATGTATACAAGAAAGAATAGCTAAAAAAGATCGAGTAATTGATGGTAAAGATATTAAATATCTTCCAAAGAAATTGGGCCTAATAAATGGCAAACTCCATTAAGTCTTTGCAATCAAGTATCAAGTAAGATGGGTTGTTGTAGCTAGAATTGAGGAAGTATCAACTAACTATCCAATTTGCGTTAGAAGGTAAATCAACTTTTT
>NW_027295841.1:0-1241 GCF_016086655.4 Lepeophtheirus salmonis | reverse complement strand
GATCTTAACATTTATGACCTTTATTTTAGCCTATAGCCTAGTTATATTAAATAACCCAAAAAATTATGTCAAATAAAATGTATGACACTTAAATTTTAATAGAAGCTAATTTTACAAAATAAATGGTCATTTGAGGCCAAAAAGTAGGGACAGGTTAACAATAGAAATATATAAATTTTTAAATTAATAAGTAATAGTTGTAACTTGTTTCTTGCTTAAAAAATTATTTGGAAAAAACTCTGTCCATTTGCACTTAGGCATCATATCAAGGAATTAATTATTGGGACTGTCTTCCGAAGTACCATTATTCACAAGATTAAAAGAAAATTGACAATCGATCAACAAAATATGGAATTGTAGATAAAGTGGTAGCAAGCTTATTTATTAATATTAAATATTTTATTCCGCAATTAAAAATTATGACTTTTGACATTAAGTAAGGTATGATAAAATGATTTGGTCACTCAATAGATAAAAACTATAGCTTAAGTCATATATACACAAATATTTCCTAGATCAACAAGAAAGACATCGAAATCGAAAATTATCAAACATATCAGGGACAAGAATTTGATAACAGAATATTTATGAAAAAAATAATGTAGTTATAACCCAATTCAACCTATAAATATGTAACAATGAATTATATTTTAGAGAAATCATATTTTTGGGAAAAGAAGATTTCGTGTTGTCATATACCTCAAATCAAAATTAAGGGTTTCAAATTTATGAATATACGTCATTAAGGGCTACATTTAGGGTATGAATTTTTAATGTTTATTAGAGTAAAAAAACAGTCAAATGATTTTTCTTTTGTTTAAAATTAACAATCATCTTTTAATTAAGCAAATTTTAAGTAACTGCTTTTTATTATTTTTTCCCATCTATAGGCACAATTTTTACCATTTTCATTAATTATGGAATGAAGTCTAGAAAAAAAAAAAAATCCAACCTGACAATTGACTATAAATAATTCACTTACAAATAAAATACATAGGTCATTCACCTACATAGAACATCATATATTTAGTGGCATAGAAAACACATCATATGACACTTTGTCTTTTCTATTGATTTGACAATTTGTTTTTGTTCAATATGCTACAATATTGTTCAATACCAAATGTCTCACAATATATTTTATGATTTATAGAGCTTTGCAGAAAAATACAACAGTATAGACTGCCTGTATACCTAAGCAGCCGAAACCGCCTGAATTGTGCTCTTCCTATTTTGTTTAA
>NW_027295840.1:0-1755 GCF_016086655.4 Lepeophtheirus salmonis | reverse complement strand
GTCAAGTTATAAATTAAAAGTGATTTACGTATGAAAAAAGCAACAGAACGAATAACTACACTTTCTAAATTCAATCAAATCCAAAAAGTTATGGGCAAAAAAAGAAATCGATGAGAATGGCTATTTGATTTTTTTCCAGTGCAAGAAATGGACTTCTAATGGAATATTAAATTAGTAAGTTTAATAAATTTGTCTGGAGATACGTTTGCGTAT
Organism: Lepeophtheirus salmonis; assembly: GCF_016086655.4. Taxonomy (NCBI): domain Eukaryota; kingdom Metazoa; phylum Arthropoda; class Copepoda; order Siphonostomatoida; family Caligidae; genus Lepeophtheirus; species Lepeophtheirus salmonis. The sequence continues at coordinate 1,542 of NW_027295840.1, read as the reverse complement.
ACATTTTACAACTAAAAATTGAAAAAAATCATCTTATGCAACAAGGAGCATATACGCACATACTGACAGTAATATTGCATATGCTAAAATGATGAAAGAAGGCAAAAAAGAGGCGGAGAAGGGAACCCGTCGTGTATAAGACTTGTGATAAATATTGGTATATCAAAGACCTATTATAAGTTTACTATTTCATTGTATAAAATTAAATATGTCGTGAACAAGGAGATTGGATAAGTTGCAACCAACAAAAGGGATAAAACTTTGTATTTGAAAAATTTGAAATGGAAGAAAAAATACCGGGGAGTTCTACCAATCCCCTTTTTCTAGAACATCATAAAAACTACAACTATAAAAATCAAATGACTGATCTTTATTAAAATATCAATGTTTGTCTGTAATCCATATAGTAACTTCTGGTCTAAGAAATAACAATGTAATCATATTAACAAAATATACCAGCTGTATGCATTTAACATCGACCATAGCCGCTTTAAAAAAAAAAAAACTTAAAATGAACTTGGTAATCCTGAAAATTTGAAGAAAAAGGTTATTTTTATCAATTTTTTATTTGGTAAATTTATTATTTATTTTATTTATTAATTTGTGAGGGTAACATTTTGTGGACAGGAAAACGACCGTATATATTTGTTTGTTTTACATCCTAGGAAGTTACACTCGATCCTGATACTCATTTTGAAACCCCTTGCTAATTATATTATCATGGATAAAAACCCTCTTAGATTAAGATGATAATATTCTATAAATATAAATACAATGGAATACTACAATATTATACAGTCATGTAAACATTAATTAATTTACTTACAATTACAAGACGAAATCATTGCATATCATATTGTCTCAATATAAAAATCACAATACTTCACTCTCCCAAACCACCAACACTAAGGGTGTGGTAGTTTTGAGAATCCTCGTCAGTGGGCTATGTATTATTCAAAATATAAAGTCATCTCTCGAAATGGCCGCCCTTTGTTGTCACCACGGCGTCGATCCTGCCCATAAGCTGTGCAACCCTTGACGATGGCCACCCACTACCTTTCGTGTGGACGCTGGTATGGAGGACAGGGTAGGACGTAGTCGAGGGATTAATGTCGGGCTAGGAAGGAGGCCCCACATCATACTTCCAGAGATTGGAAAAATAATCCTCGAGCCATTGTGCCTGGGTGGTGGGTCCTGCTGTAAAACATAGTTCCCTGGGTAGTTGGACTTCACCCAGGGAAAGACCAACTCATTGAGGATGTCCTCGTACAGAGGTAGGGAACTTAGTCTGGTTGACTGGCGGAACCTGATCCACCGCACATAAGAGGTAGCAGTCGTAGAACCAACTCACTCAATGGTAAAAAAATCAGGTATCAACCAGGTTATGGTTATAGGGCAACCTGAGATAGATATACTTCAATGCTATATCAACACTATGGTCAACACAGCCTATTACAGTAAATAATATAGGTTGATCTTACATATTATCACGATAGTCCCCACGATGTGAAGAACTAACTGCTAAGATGGGTCTCTGAAGAA
>NW_027295839.1:0-2099 GCF_016086655.4 Lepeophtheirus salmonis | reverse complement strand
GCTCATTTAATTGATCAGTTGAGTCTCTAGCGCATGATCTTAATCGAATTATACAATTTCTTTTATAGAAGGAGATAAAGGCTTATTGAGAAGGGGTTACAACACTTCATTTTTTGTATCTATAATACATAGTAGGTATTATTTTTACGATAGTGGTTGAGTAACATATTCATCTAGTTTAAAAAGTAATAAGTCGGATAATGAGGTAACAAAACCAATAATGCAGCAAACTTGGTTCCAATTTACAAAACACATTTACTGCTAATGGTAATAATTCAAAAGATCCACGTAGTGGTCAACCCCATGGCTTTTAAGCGTTCCGTTCATTTTTCTTTTTTCGTTCAGCGTTCATTGCTCAAGCATTATTTTTGTTCCGTTCAGGGCTCCAATTATAACGAAATACCAGGCATGTACAGTATACATACATACATACACTGAAGCTCTACAGTTTTTAAGGCATAAAAATTCGGACACTCAAATTGAAATTACTAAATTAAATTGAATGTAGTATAACAATAACACTTTCACGCATATCCGAGGCGTCAAAGCATTTTTTTTTTTGGGTCTAAAATGTCTATCGGAAATGAAAATAAAAAATTGAAAAAAAAATGCCTCGCAAGGTCGAAGATTCTTCTCAACAAGCTTAAGAAAAAGCTTGCCGATGTCGTCGTTTTGTTCGGTTTGACTTCGCAGTGTTTGGGCGTTTAAAGGGGATGCTGTCTGGAGTTCAATACAAGTCCAAGGACCAGCTGAAGTCTACCCTCAAGAATGCCAACCTCGACCAAAGCTTTATCACCAAGTCATGCAGCAAGTTCTGGTTCAGGCTGGAGTTGGTAGTGGAGAACATGGGCGCCCATATTGAATAGACATGTGTCTAAGACTGTTATCTTTCATGTTAAATAAATTAATTCGTCGACCACTTTAAAAATTACATAATTATTTAACTATTTAAAAAAATTTCAGAGTGTTCAGTTTTAGACGCACACACATGTATATATGATTCGTGTATTTTAAATAAAAATAAATGTATATTTTTTTAACTAAACATGTCGGCAATATTGAAAAAATACATTGCATTAAGATTAATAGAAATACCATTAACATTGATTGCAACCAGTAAATTTAAACATATTATCTTATTCAAGTATTCACTCATTGTGAAGTACTTTAAATCCGTATGATAAATTACAGCCAAAAAAGAAAAACAAAGGGCATTAGAATGTCTTTCATTGAGTACAATATAAATAATTATCACTGTGTAAAAGGGATATAAATAATATTTATGTACTTTGTAGTGTGATTAATTCATATGTAAATGAGGGTGGAGGCTTTAGGTCCCACTCTGACTTTGTTGTGTTCTTTAATAAACTCGTCGTCAGGCCAGGGGCTAGGAAGATAAGAACGTCGGGGAGAAAGAATGAGGCTTAATGGAGATTTAACAAAAGATAATAATAGAGACGAGGACTGGCAACATCCTTGTGGAGATTCACACACAGAAAGTGCATATGTAAAATAAGATAAAAGTAATATAAGGTATACATATTAAGTAAATGAAAAAGTACATTTATATATAATGTCAAACAGGTTGAGTGCGTAGACACTACTGTACCCCAATCTACAAATTAAGAAGGCTGGAGCTGGTTGATATGGCGGGTAGAAGTGTCCTCACCAATCGGGACACTCTGCAAAGCGTTACCAATTCCTTCAATGGTTTCACCAGCTAGGTCCTCGTCTATTACATTGCACCTAGATCAAGCAAGAACTTCATCCTCCTTCCATCGATACTGAGTTTAACAAACAGAGACAGTTGACAGAGTCAGAGACAGTACCTTGAATTGCATTACTGACGTAGGATTTACAAAACTGAGGAAAGTGATTCATACGATTACATTTTGTATCTCTTTTACCATACCCTATACATTTGCTTTTTAGAAATACATAAACATTACCACAAAATATGCATTTCCCTTCTTTAGGAGTAGACTCTTGCACAATAAAAGGTTTTTAACTTTCTACTAACTTTTCATTTAGGTCTCGAAATTCCTTTAGGTTCCATGTATTCTGATAAGAAAATAGTTTTACTTTTCACCATTAAATAC
>NW_027295838.1:0-464 GCF_016086655.4 Lepeophtheirus salmonis | reverse complement strand
TGTTTTATTCATCATGGCAGTTAAAACAATCCTTGTAATCCTATGTTACTTGGAGTAATTATAGCATTATGTGAAATGTGTATTTATACTAAAATTGATTCAAAAGTCATTGATCATAAATATAATTAATTTTTAAATAAAAGAACTCTTTATTTATTTATTTGCAAAATACTTTTTGAACGTTTGTATCTCCTTGAGGGAAAGAAACAATTTGTTATCTATGACAACCAAATCAGAAGTAAACAAACAAACAAAACTCTTAAAAAATAGTAAATTGAATATATAGGTACACATACCTTTTCAAGTTCAAGCATGAAGCGGGCATTAAGAATGATCATGGATCAATTAATGGTTCTCTCCACATATTTTCGTAAGTATTTAAATAAGTACATATTATGTCGTGAGTTAACACAAAAGCAATCTTGTACCAAAATTAAGGAAAAAATAAATGTTTAATATATATT
>NW_027295837.1:0-583 GCF_016086655.4 Lepeophtheirus salmonis | reverse complement strand
AATACAATATTACTCAACACTGTAGTATGGAACCAGAAAGAGAACTAAATTATACCAAGGTCAATAGATCCAATCTTATGGATACTCAAGACATCCATCAATTTGTATCTAAATGCTATTATCTCCAAAAGGGGGATGGAATGATTAGGCTGATATGCAAGTGTATGAGTAGAACCTGCTTCAGTTCCTCTTCTTTAGTCTTATTCTATTTGTTGTTCAAGACAGTTATGATACATCATATAGTAGTTTACACTTCAGTACTTTGGTCTGTATTCATTTACACTTACGATTATATCAGTAAGATTTGATTAAGTACGTGGATATTTGTATGATTGCCATAATGTCTTCATAGAAATAATAAAATATCAAATATACAACGACTACGAGGGATAAACAAGAAATTGTATTCCTGTCCTTTAGGGAAAAGGAGTTGAAGTATATTGTATAACTTATTAATTCGTTTATTTATCAAAAATAATACATTATGAAATAGCCAAGTTAGACGAAGGAATTGACGGCTGATAACCAAATTATAGGGTATTTTTATGTAACCATGATAACGCCGTGTGAACTCAACATAATA
>NW_027295836.1:0-278 GCF_016086655.4 Lepeophtheirus salmonis | reverse complement strand
TTTGATTTATTTCAAAAACGATTACATGTGAAGCTTTTCATTTTGTTGGCTTTTAGGTAATTTATCTTTTTTATTGGAATGTTCATATTATTCTATATAACTTTAATGAAGTAGTCCTGGTAACCATTTTATTTTTTTTAGCCTATAGCATTTTTAGCAATCCTTGGAAATGCAAGGCACTTCTGAAGATCATAATCAATACGTATACATATATTAATTGCAAATGTCAGTGTGTGAGTGTTGGTGTGTCTTGGATTCCAACCAAACCAATGAATTGA
>NW_027295835.1:0-63452 GCF_016086655.4 Lepeophtheirus salmonis | reverse complement strand
ATTTTGATATATGACGAAAAAATCTACAAAGGAATGATCCTCATGACATACAATTGTTAGTATGGAACTAAACTCTGTTTGTTCTTAGATTTGAATAAGATATATGTTTGAAAATAATACGTCATTTGATTCAATTGAACAATAAAATTACGCCCTTGTTTTCAAATCATCATTCACCAATTTCCACATATAGTTGGCAGAACTACAAGATAATATACTAAATCAGAAGATGAAACTAATCCACTTCTATTATTTAACAAATTTTCTTTTAAATGGTTGAGCTCTACTAAATCTCTTTTCATTTGATAGATCAAAATTGTTGGCTAATCACCGGACTTTAGTAACTTATGACATTCTTCGCATTTGGTGACTTTAATAACGGACCTTACTATATATCCGGATATACAAAATACGACTCCTTTAGCATCGTGGAAAATAGTGTCGTTGATGTCAATATTTGGAAGGGCTTGATTCTGGTTGTAAAAATTGATCCGGATCTTCAACTTTAACAGAAGAACATTTTACTTCTTTTATAGACATTTTAGAAAGTGAAAAAGACTCAAGAGTCTAACTTTTTCTTCAGCTTCTAATAATTGCTTTATTGAAATATAATAATTTGCTCCTCCAAGCTGGCGATATTTTGATAAGCGAGCTTCGATAGAATCAGAATTAATCTTTTCTAGAAGAACATAATCATTCCTTTGCATTTTAATAAATATATTAAAGTTCAATCACACTAGCCAAGGAATGTTTCAGAGTCTAAAAGTTTCCTTGCATAAACTTAATTTATTTAAGTTATCCCATTCACAAATCCAGTTGAGAAATCGTTTTAATAGGAAGATGAGGGTTTCCCTATCCCTAAAATAAACAACTGTCCTTCTATTGTCTTTCAAACGATGGGGTTCGAATTTATTTTTTACATTTATGCGACAACAGAACTCTTTTATCAAGGACTAAAAGTTTACCCTTTCTCCCCATTTTAAATTCATATTTTCATACATCCTCAGACCAGATATAATGGAGTCATGAAAGAAACAATCAGACAGTTTGACATTAGTTCGCTCAATGGTTCGTGGATTAATTACTTTATCAGTTAATTTGTGAGCATGTTCCACTGGAAATAACTTTTCCTTTTCATATAAATTACGAATATGATTGAAATTCGCAGACATTGAAGCTCTATTAAATGGTGGGCAATCAAATATTGTAGGAGTGAGTAGATTTCTATATATATTCTTTAAAATATGAACCATATCAAATAGAAAATAAATTATATTTCAGGGATTATGGATTATCAATATAATGGTCATCATTTTTCAACATTGTTTTGAAGAATTTTTTTATTGCAAAAGTGTCCATCCGTTATTACTGCTACGATGTTAAGTCTAATGGAGCATACCATTTTCAGAACAGAATGAAATGACGAACGTATTAAATGAGAAGTTAGGGTTGAAACAGGAATCATTGCAGCAGTATCCTTGTATGTGCTAGAAATACTATTATTTGAAAAAATACAACTATGTCTTTGTAGCTCCATTTTTCTAGCCCTGTAAATTTCCCTTTTGAATATTCGATTATAAGCATGACATACACTTCATCAATGAGGATAGATACTTTATGATCTTTATCTTGTATCGATTTGAATCTGGTTTCTAGATATTTATATGATTCCAATTCTGTCCCTGGCTTAACGTTCAAATTAGATGATAAATCCTTCAAATAACATACCGTTGGTAATATGGGAAGGTGTTCTTTAAACATGTATTTATATAAAGCTGGTGAAATATTTTTCCAATCAGAAGCAACAGTCAAAAGAGTAGGAGAATAGTGTTTTCCTCTGTTAGGTTTTAATACCAAAACAGACTGTTCCATAAGAAAACTATTGATTTAGCGATATCATCTTCAACATCTAAAAGAATGTTCAAAATAGCTTCAACTTGTTTTTCAATGTATTTAATTGGATCAGGATTGGAATTTGTTTCAAGACCCTTGAGAGTTGCTAGAATATTCAATACTTCGGAACAGGTATTAATTTTTTTAAGGCACTATATGGCTCACTACGGATAAAGGTAGTAGTTTATTTTCCTTATACATTTAAAATGTTAGGTTCGAGTCTATGACTAAACTAAAGACTAAATTAAATGTTTTTAATGATGCTTATATTAGAAATGAAAGAATAATTGAATTGCCTAAACTTGATTTCTCAATAAGGAAGTACGTTGTTGAACGTTATCTTCGGAAATAAAAAGTACACTTGATGGAATATTGTACTCTTTAATTTTTTTTTTTAATTCATCAAGGTATAAACATTATCAGGTTTATCAATTCCTGGCTCATACGATTAGTTTTTGATTTTCTGAGTTTCTTCTATTAGCTGCCGTTGTTTTTTTCTCTGTATTTCTACATTTAATGGATTTTTTAGAAAAATAACTTGGACCAGGGAATTTCAAAGGAATAGCACCCTTCTTCAATAATCGAAGTTTTTAAAGGTGGGTCAGTATTTAAGCTTTGGTCTCTATAATCATTATCTGTAAAGTGAATCTTTACTGTAAGTAAATATACTACTGCATTTTTATATTTATTGATTTACCATCTGAAAGAAATACACAGTTGAGAAAATAATTATATACTGTTTTACTGTTTAGTTTAATTAATAAATTTGATGTAGCAAATACAGTATAATACCTTGTGCCTAAGTTCTTGGAATTGCTATTTTTGCGTTGAGTATAGCTACACAGAGTGTCGTGTAAGTCCTTATTTATTCTGTCCAGTCCAGTCGTAGAGCCTGTCCAATCTGTCCTTGAGACTGATCCTTAAAACCGTCAGTACTAGAACTTATTTTAACAAAAGACATAAAGTTGAGTGACGTCATCAAGGACTGAGCTTTCTATGTTTTAGAACATATATTCAGGACTGAACTAGACCAGGCCGAGACTGAACTGGATGGGACTACAATCCTAAATAAAGATCAACACAACACTAGTTACTACATTATTATTCCCATATCAAGTAGTTAACCTCAAAAATGAGGAGCCTGGAAACATCCAGACATGAAAACTTTGCTTGATCAATATATAGTTCAAATCCAATGATTAAATGTCTCTTTATTTCTTATAAGTTGGGTAGCTACATTAATACCAGGGTTTCTCGGGGTTTTATATCAAATGGGAAGTTACCTGGAAATATTTATTTTCTCAGGAAATACCGAATTTCAATTATTTCAAAATTTGAGCTCCATATAATGATAAATAATAATAGTTTATTAAAGATGCTCACCAAAGCACCAATTTTTTTTTTTAAATGAATCAATTTTATTTGTTCTAGTTCCATTTTATACCCCATGCATATATATTGATATATACAAGTACATTATGTAATACACTTTTGATACACGAAAAAAGAAAATAAGGACATGGGATCAAACCAAAAAGCTCACACATTATATACTAGCGGTAGTACGCGGCATTGCTTGGAGTAATTGAGCATCGATTCACAGAAAAAACTTGCTTTGATAAAATAGAAAATAACTCCCAAAGAAATTCTCAGTGTTTCTCTTCGTTTTTCATGGGAACTCATACACGTTGCTACTCAATACATATATATTATCTCCTCAAGTATAAAATAATAATACTTGATGGATATTTTTTAATATGATATGACAAGCAGGGAAGTACTTTAGAAACTTCTTGGTAGCTTTTTACGGCCTGTAGGATAAATTTATGACTGATCAAGTCAAACACTTTACTGAAATCATAATTACTCCAGACATGTTCCTCAATCTTAGTCAATAGCAGCAAGTATATGCCTTAAATACATAATTATTTATATGAATAATATGACTTATTTGAGCTCATTTTTAGAGACAAAATTACGGTTTTAAATAATTAAAATAGCTTGACTAGACGACATAGTTGAGACAAATTCAAAAAAAGAAAAGAAGGGGTGGGGTAAGTCAAAGACTACGAGAAGAACAGGACTAGAGACAGAAAAAAATTAGCAGGCAGTCTCGTTTTTATGCTTTATTCTTGTGAAGTTATATTTTACTGATGGAATTGTATATGTTTTTTGGACCTTGGAAACTTGTACAGACTGTATATTGTATTTCTTAACAAAAGTGCAATTCCTTCAAAGTTTAATCACCAAAGAGAAATAAAATTTAGATCTGAAAGAGCAACTACGTCAGCCAAGCATCATAGTCAAATCAAGCAAATGGATCATAAGATTCAAGAATTGTTTGAACATGACAAGATTAAGATCAGATAAGATGGTCCACCCTCTAGAATGGGATCCTCTACCCATGAAATGAATTGTGTTTCATGCCTGGGACTTGAAAGTTAAATTTGACTTATTGAATCCCTCCTTTGTATGAGGACTCTGAATGATAAACCCATCCTCAGTTCAAGGTCAAGGTGTTCAAATTCCCTAATATGATCCAACCAGAAATTAATTGAGTCCTGAATATGGAGAGTAATTAACTTTTTAAAATTCTAATTTATTAACAACTTATTATGATTGATAAATTTATTTATTATTTTGAAAAGTTAAATATTAAAAAAAGTAGACAATTTTTCTATTTTTAATCAAATTCCTCTATACATAATAAAGAATCGGAATCGTCTATAAAGATGGTATTAAAATCGGCTGAAAATTTGGTATCGGTAGATCCCTAGATAACACCAATTCTCAAAATCAGGCGAATAACGGAGAAAATGGGTCCATAGATTGAGAAGGAAATAAATCAGTTCGCGATTTGAAAAATATTTCTATTTGGCCTACGGTCTGAACCACCAAAATATCCGTTCAAATCTGTCTAAAAAAAATTACTGAAGACCGGAACCAAGGAATTTATATATGGTGATGGACCGAGTGAGTGTCAAAATTAATATGTATTGTACACTTAAAGGATGTTCTAGTAAATACACATTGTCATATAAAAAATATCATCAAATGACAATAAAATCACGATGTTTTGTACCCCCCCCCCATAAATGTTGAAATCTGAAAAAAGAAAGAAAAAAAGATAAAGACAAAGCTAAAAGCCTCAATAAAAAAGGCATCTCTTTAATGTTATGTTGCACATAAAAAAGAATAATAATAAAAAAAATAATAATGGAACACAAGACAAGACAGACGTCTTTGAAGTTTTAAACTTGGAAGGATATATGAGTAATACAATTTAGATTAATATAATTTATGTAGTGAGCAATATTGTATATAGTATTCGTATTATTAGATTTAGTGCCTACCTAACTCACTATGTGTGATGTATGCGTCTAATATGCTTGCATCGATTAAAAAAGAGTTATCTTGTAACATACTGGGCTGTTGGTTATACGGATACAACATATGAAGGATATAAACGTAAACCCGTATGTCTTATACAACAATGATATAGGCAGGAATGACTACTAGTTAAATCCTCAATTATACTCCAAGTCTAACAAAGACTTACATTTATCGAAAACGTCCACAGGGGGGTAAGATTCAAGGAGTGTAGACCCCCTCCTTTTAAAAAAAAAAAAGTTTTTTTCCTTTTTACTAGAAAATTTCATATTCTAATTTTTTTTCAAAAACTGTAATATTTGAAATTTAATATAATTTTTCAAAGTTTTTTCCTCAAAAATTAATTTTCTATTAATAGCAATAGATTTTTGAAATTTGTAGGCCAATATAAATAAGTATGCATAGATATCGGAGGAATTGGCATTATTTAATTGTTCCCTTGTGTCTTTTTTTATTGAATATATGGATAATATGACTTATTTGATTTCATTTTTGGAGACAAAATTACGGTTATAAAAAATTTAAATAGGTAAACTAGACGACGTAGTTCAGAGAAATTAAAAAAAAAAAAAAAGAAGGGGGGAAAAAATCATGAAAAATTTGCAGGTAAGTACAGGAAATTTGCTTGAAAGTAACAATTTAGAAATACCCACATTTTTATTACCCCTTACATTTGAATTGTATTATGAGTCGTTCAAAAAATACTTAAGGGTAGTTGTTGGGTTGAGCGGTTGACTCTGAAACCATGAAGTAAATTTTTCATTAAATATTTATTTTTTCTATATTTATTTTTTCGTGTTATAGATCTGTTTATGGTACATTTATATATCATCAATGTATTGTATACATTAAAGTATGATATTTTATAGAATAAAAAGTCAAACACTAATGATTAACCCTTTACCTTCGGCAGTAGATTAAAAGTAAATTGATACATCAAACTGTTATAACTTATACTTGTAAGTAAAATAAGTATAATTAAATTAGAGAAACACGACTAAAAAAAACAATAAATTATAGATAAAAAATTAATTACAAATTTTAATATAAGTTATATACAGAAAATCAATTTAATTAATAATGACTCGATATACAAGTTATTAATATGAAATAAAACGAATTGATTAAATAAATGTAATATACATTACATAAATATACATTTACAAGAATTAAATGATATATTTTTATACAGAAATAAATATACTAATTTTGGGGTAAAAATATAATCCGTCTTCTTCCAATCATACTTCCAATTGCCATATTTCTTCGTCTTGTAAATCAGATTTAAAACTAAAAAAGGGAAGGACTTTAACACTAACCTACATTTTTTTTTGTAGGGAAGAGGGAATTAAGCTTTATCCCCCCCACAAAAAAAAAAACAGAATGCGACAGGGAAATGTTCTGTGTCATTATTATTATTATTTTTTTTGGCCACTAATTCAGGTTTCAATTGACATCTCATGCAATGTTCAGATACATGTGTTGTTTTTCTGGTGCATTGTTTTGATTTGATCAATATTGAACAAAAAATGAGTGAACAGGTATCAAAAGAAAATGGGTTTCGGATCTTTTCGAGCCAGATGTTGATCCAAAAAGAAATTTAGAACTTGTTGGTGGTGTGACCGTGAGGTGGGTGGCCAAGAAGAATGGGAAATGAATCAAGAAGGAAGGCAGGAAGTGGAGGAAATGGTTTGAAGTGAGGTGAAACATTTCTCAAGCCCCTGGAGGACAAGATCAAGGAAGATCAAACAGTATCAATGCACCACTTCGCTGACGAGTTCATCATGGACGAGATCACCATCCGGAGAGAAGTTCATAATCACCTCGGCCTTAAGAGTTTTGTCAGGACTCCAATAATTCTCCTCACCTATAGGATGAAGGCCTTAAGGCTTGAGAGATGCAAAATAGTTCTAAATTAATTAAAGAGTCATTTGTCCACTGTGAAGATCTTCTCTTCAGAGAAGATCTTCACAATCGATCAGGTTTTACACCACAGAAATGACAGATTTATAGTAGTATCGCCTGAGGAAGACTAGGGCACCTTTAGAACAAAACATCCGGACTAAAAAATGTGCTTGGGAGTCGTGGCCTCTGATGCAAAGAAATTTGATCACTTCTTCATCAAGCCCAATGAGAAAATCGGTGCTGAGGCCTACTATAAGGTCCTGACGTGGAAAACTTTTCCCTTGCTGAAAGCTAACTATCCTGAGACTAACTATGTGTGGACTCAAGACGGTGCCCCCATCAATATGGCATTGAATAGACATAACTTTTGCAAGGATAACTTCACTGACTTCTGGAGAAAGACCTTCTGGCCCTCTTCCAGTCCTGATCTCAATCCTTTCCACTTAAATGTTTAGAGCGTCTTAGAGCCTGTTCAATCTGTCCTTGAGACTGAACCTTAAAACCGTCAGTACTAGAGCTTATTTTAACAAAAGACATATAGTTGAGTAACTTCATGAAGGACTGAGCTTTGTATGTTTTAGAACATATATTCAGGACTGAACTAGACCGGGCCGAGACTGAACTGGATGGGACTACATTCCTAAATAAAGATCAACACAACACTTGTTACTACATTGTTATTTCCCATATCAAGTAGTTAACCTCAAAAATGAGGGCTTGGGAAACATCCAGACGTGGAAACTTTGCTTGATCAATATTTAGTTCAAATCCAATGATTAAATGTCTCTTTATTTCTTATAAGTTGGGTAGCTACATTAATACCAGGGTTTCTCGGGGTTTCATATCAAATGGGAAGTTACCTGGAAATATTTATTTTCTCAGGAAATACCGAATTTCAATTATTTCAAAATTTGAGCTTCATATAATGATAAATAATTATCGCTTATTAAAGATGCTCACCAAAGCACCAATTTTTTAAAAATGAATCAATTTTATTTGTCCTAGTTCCATTTTATACCCCATACATATATTATACATATATTGATATATACAAGTACATTATGTAATACACCTTTGATACACGAAAAAAGAAAATAAGAACATGGAATCAAACCAAAAACCTCACACATTATATACTAGCGGAAGTACGCGGCATTTCTTAGAGTAATTAAGCATCGATTCACAGAAAAAAACAGTCCTGATCTCAATCCTCTCAACTGTTAACTGTTTAGAGCGTCTTAGAGAACAAAGGTTGAGAAGACATCACCCAGAAATGTGCATGAGCTTGAGCTCAAGAACAGCATCTAGAAGCAATGGGCAATATCTCCTCCTATTGTGGCAACCTAGTTCCAACCTCGTGTGGAGGATTTGATTAAGGCTGGAGGTTGCGATATTGAATAGTTCTTGCCAAGATTGATTGCTAAAATTATTTTCAATAACATTTCTTATTGTACTTTTTAATAAAAAGTTATTAAGGTTTTGGGTTTGCTTCTTCATAGCAGAACATTTCTCTGTCGCACTCTGTAGTTCATGATGCTCTCCCAAAATTTTATGATAACGATTAGAAAAGGAAAACATTTGATCTGTGTATATATTACTAGAAACCTGTGAGAGAAAGATCAAATGCACCCGCTACAAAAGGGGATGGGGAAATGAGAATTTACAATAATTACATAAAATTAGTTCAAAAAAATATTTGTCGACCATTTTTTACATTTTTATCTAAGAAAGTATTTATTAGATTTCAAGAGTCAAACATATACATTTATCAAAAAATCAGGCCTGTAAAATTCATTAATCACAGTTTACATTTGAATATTTGCATGAAATAAATGTTTTTTTTATTCATAAAAATATGACAAAGGGTCTTATGAACTTATTTTATGTTATTATAGTAATTTGTCAGTTCTTCTATCCCATTTGGTGGCACACTTGAGCCTTTGCTTACAGGTTTCGGCTATTATATGATCTGTGTACTCATTTTTCATAAATGTTCGTTAGTTATTAAGTCTTGAGTGAGTTAACAACTCCCTCTAAAAGAAGAATCCTCGTCTATATTTGGTGTAAAATTATTTAAAAATGCATAATCAAATAAATATTTATATAACTATAACATTTTCGTGCACTAATGTTACCGGGTGGGGTGAATAAATCTTTACACTATTTAGAGCTTTATCAAGATGTTTTTCAGCAACCAGTTGCAAATGGGTATGTCAATAAAATAAAAATAACTAATATGATGTCTTGGGTATCCTAATAACTGATGTAGCTCCCTTGGCAGCTTTGATGTCCTCAAACATGGCATCCCAGTGCTGGTTGACGGTGTCCTTGTGGTTGTTGATATTTGGGTGACGGACTGTGCGGACTCAACATGCACCTAAAAAGTTTTGTCCAATGTGTTGGCCAATTAATATCCAAATATGGAGTCACCGAAGGCCACCATGTGGCTGCGTGGAACAACTTGTCTAAGGAACCTATCATAAACTCCTTTAAGACTTTTTAGCGACGTGTTAAGGCTATGATTGATGCTGAAGGTGGCCATATTGACTGACCAAGTTTGGAAAGCCTTTGTCTGCAAGTTTTGTTTTATGTTTTTTTTTTTGTTATTATGGAAGTATTTCGAAAACAATCTCTTGAGTCCACGTTTGCTGCCTAACTCTGTACAAAAATAGTTAAATGTATACACATACGCTTATGATATTATGTATGTCTGTAGCGTCAAGACGTGAACTTGCAAGTAATAATATTAATGGTTTGGAATGATCTTGAGTGATGTGGTGGTTGTTGGATGTATGTATAATATCAATTTAAACATAGTCATTCTCTCTCTCTCTATATATAAGTAAATATTTTTACTAGATCGTAAATCACGAAAGCTTTCTTCATTAGATATAATCTATTAATTCAGTCATAATACTATTTGTGTGTGTATTAATAAATATAAAATAAAAGTTTCAAAGAGTGAAAAAAAGGAAGACGGAAAAGGAAGAAAATAAAAAACAGCAGCAGAGAAACGAGAGGAAGAACGAGAAATAGCCTTTGGCAATTTCCCCAAGGTTTTTATAATATTAGATATTTTCAGTTTGTGATATTATGCTCTCTTAATCCCTAAAGAGTAATATGCTCATCATAAATGAAATTATTATCATTTAAAAAAAAGTCAATAAGTGTAAATATTTCAATGGTTTTATAAAGTTTACATCGTACATATTGAAATATCATGCACATTCTTAAATTATTTCTTATAATTTTACTTATTGTATTCGATGCACTTGCTTTCCCAACCCTTCATATCAAAGTAAGTAGGTGTCATAATTAATCATTTTAACCACGTAAATAGGGATGTAGGTGTTTTTTCGACTCGAACAAATATCAAGTTTTGTTCAAATCGAGTTAAATGATGAGTTGATTATCAAATACGATTTGATTTTGATCCTTAATCCTCATCAAATGTTTTGATGACGTGGTGCTGCTGTTATTAAGTGATTTTCAGATCAACGCCATTAAAAAAATCAATTGCTTGGTCAGATGGAGTTGCAACAATTAAGTACAGGGTTAGACCGCATAACTTCTATTTATATAATAATCCGACTGTACATGTATTCGATGGTTGAGCGGGGTTTCATTTTAGAGGGAAGATTCTAGGGTTTGCATGGAAATACAATTAGTAACTGTCATGCATGGAGTAGTGAGGAACATGCGTTTTGCTGTCGAGGCCTAGTTTTTGAATCAACTGTTTGTGATTTCAACACAGCGTGCCTTTCAAAACTGTCTTAATGTAGCCCTGAGATGCACTGTTCTAGACCAGAAATCAATTGTTACACTGCTCACTATGTTCAAGTAAACTGGGAGTATGACACAACGAGCTTAATATGCCTCCGTTTTTCTTCCTTAATTTCCATCCTTATTAGATGATGATTGTGCAGAAACTCTCTGAACATGATTTTACTTCACAAAGAAACGGATGTGATGCCCTTCTCGAAAACGTTCTTCATACGCAAATGTTTATTTTAGTGATTAAGCACATTTTCATTTGACTGGATGAGTCAACAAACAAAACGTACACTACTCGGCTGCCACCAATCTCAGATAGTTGCATCAAAGGCATTTGTATTCACATAAAGTCACAGCGTTGTCTGCAATTTCTTACAACAGAATTGTTGGTTCACGTTTTTTTTTTTTAAAGAAAATGAAGTTACAGTAAAAGTTAACATGGTGGAGGAATTTCTTCATCCACAAATTGCTGAATTAGACTTAGAGGATAGCTGTTTTCAACAGGACGAAGCAACGGCTCACACTGCAAGGGGATCGATGGCGGTTTAGAGGGAACACTTTCCAAAGGATATCATTTCAATAAGAGGCGATTTGGAGTGGCCAGCCAATCCCGTATTTGACTCCTTGCGATTTTCATTTGTTGGGATATTTGAAATACATACGTTTATGTCATCCGTCCAAAGAGGAACAAGACTTTAAGGACAACATCTGAGAAGAAATTGCCAGCATTTCTGCAAATACACTGATGAGGGAGATGGCAAACACCAGAAATCTGTTTATTTAGTGTATAGATGAATGAAAACATCATGAATCTGATATGATTTTCATAACTTTGTAAAACAAAGTTTTATATATGTACTACCATTATTAAACAAAAATAAAAAATTTATGATATATTTTACTTGGAAAAAGGAAGTTATGTTGATACACCCAATAAGTAAATTGGGTGACTACTTGAAGTAAGAAAAACAATGAAGCATAGCAAGGAGCGTGTGTAACCATAGCTCAGCACGCCATACTCAAAAAGAAAAGAAGAGCAAATGACATATCTAATCCAGGATCATGCACTAAAATTAGAACAAACTTGAACCTCGTCCAGATTCTGAAGAAATGTTTTATGTGGATTTTTTGTATTATTTAATAGCATGGATGGCTATTGCATATTAATTTTCAATATTAACTCCATGGGCCTCAATTCTCTTACTAACTCCACATTTTACTTCACAATGACAAATATGAATCTTGTATAAACGGTTCTAGAGTTGGTTCTATTAGTTTTACAGTCAAACTATGGTTTTAACGTTAATAGATTTTTAGAATATGCACAGTTTTGAATAACTATAGTTTTGCATTATCTGGCTTAGCTTTCCATGGTTCTCTCTGTTGACTTTTTCAAAGAATAGAGACTTAATGAAAAATTTTCAAAACTTACAAAAGGGACTTGTGGTACCATTTGTAACAATAGGTATTATTGACTTTTATCCTATTTGAACTCTTTGGTAATATTTTCATTCCCAAGAATTTATGGAATACAAAAGTGTCAAACAGATCAGTCTGAAATGTAGTAACTAGACGAATAAAATAACCAAGCATACTTCCGAGGTCAATTAGAGGCTGTTTTTGATCGAAAATGAAAGAAAGAAAATATATCCTTTTCCTTCTCTCTTCTATATCTCTGTTTCTTTTTTCTACCTTCATTTTTTGTTTCTTTCCCTTCTATTCAGCCCTGTATCGCAGGTACCTTCTGCAAGTAGTCTATAAGTTTATCTGCCCGTTTTTCGACTCCTACTAGCTCCTAGCAATGCCAAGTATGAAGAGTTCTGACTCACGTCTTAAATTGCATCATAATTGAAAGTGACACCTCCTTTAGGGCTTAAATTTGATATTGATTCAACATAAAACGGCCAATTTCCAATAAATATTGATGAAACTTCATCAAAATAGCTTAAGAATAAGAAAAAGACTTAACAATACTGCTTGAAGCAAATGATAAACAGTGATATTTAAATATAATCAAAGTAATATGTATTCAAAATCCCTATAAATAGCAAATTTGAACATTTCTTTATAATGGATTAGGGAGGATGAAAGTTGGATAATTAGAAAATAAAATCTTATAATCTCCATTGTAATAATTAATTTATTTTTACTCTACAGAACTAAGAATGATTAACAAAATAATAACATATTATAGGATCAGATCTATAATAAAACTAAGTATTAAAAGGATATATATTTTTGATAGACAGTAAGGTTTAAGTCCTTTTATTTGTTGGTTCTGTTTTGACATCTAATTGATCAGCACTAATTCACTACTTTCCTTAATATTAAAGAAGAAAAAGGGGCCTAACTGGGTTGTTTAGTCCCCAAAAATGACCAACATCAGCAATCCTGACGATAAGTGAAGACGTTCTCTAAGAATATATGCAGAGATACCGAAGAAAGATGTTTTTGTTCATTCGAATACGAAATTGAAATAAAACATAATTCCTATTTGTATTCAAAGTATATTTATCGGAGGAAGCAAACTACAGCCCAGAGGTCACTTGTTGTACTTTTTTGTGACCCCAATAAGCTTTTATAAATATTAATAAATTTAATTCAGGTGAAGTTTTTACAACATTTAAAATTTTTTGAATATAAATTAATTAAATTCAGTGCAAATTTTTTAGTTGCTCTAAACTTTTCCTTCTCAAAAGAGAAAAAAGTGCTTCTATTTTTTTTCCATTCATCAAATATATTCTTCATGAAATGGTAAACATATTTAGCTCCTTACCAACAGCTAATTCGAGTTGAATCAATCAACATTTAAAACACTAATAAGGGATGATAAAATTAGCAGCTAATAAAGAAAAAAATGAATTAATGATTTAGAAAGAATGCTTTTTTCACATAAATATATTATTAACCTTGACTTTTTTCATATTAAATTCTATTAAACCTGTATTAAGCGGTTAGACAAGGAAAACTAAAAAAGAGACTGCTTAGTGCAGGTGACCTCTGAACCAAGTTTTCTATTTTGTAACTACTAAAAATACTCTAAATTCGAACACTGGATATGGCCGCTTAGTGCGTTATCACGATATTAAAAGACTAAATTGAATATTAAAATTTGTATAACTATAATAATTGTGCTTTTCTGAATACGGCCCTTTACAAATTACATTTTCCTTAGTCAAATCCCTTCACTGAAGACTTTTAAAATATGTAAGGGAGAGTGAGGCTATTTGGGGCACGGTCAAGTTTCTATTTTCAGTTTTTTCAGAGTGGAATATATAAAGGTCTGGGCATCGAGTGAGTGCCAAGAAAACATGGGAGCGAGATATATTGATTAAAGTTATGGTTTTGGGGGATAGAATAATACGTTATTCTGCTATAGAAATGAAAATCCTTTATATTTCAAGTAACACTGGAACACTTAGTCTAAAAAGTAGTCAAAATTTTCAAACTCAGGAATACTTGATTTACTTTGTGAAACTAATAAAAATAACTTTTATAATTATATATATTAACATTGAGATCTCTTAAAAGTCTTCCCTTAAAGTCCTAAATTGTTATGTTATACAATGAGTAATCAAAAACTAATGGCCAACACATTAGCCGTAGCAGTAGATTACTAGTAAATTGATATGTTAAAGTATTATTATGTATATTTGTGATATTAATTTAAAAAAGTATGGGTTAAAAAAAAACAACTCAAATAACGATTACTAAGAATATTAATTAGAAATTTTAATGGAAGTTATACATAGAAAATCAAACAATTAATTATGATGAATGATACGACAGAGAAGCTATTAATATTAAATATTACAAATGTATTCAACAAATTAACTATTAGCGACAAACGTAAATTATATATACATACAAAGTATAATTATGCATTTTTACTCAGAAATAAATATAGTAATTATTAATAGAAATAAAATCCGTCTTCATTCTATCATACTTCAAATACACTTTAAAGACTTATGATTATCTTAAATAAATTGCGGATCTACATGTTCTAATCCATTGAGAATACTCAAGTGTTTACCCGAAAAACGGATATTGAACAAACACCTTGGGAACTATTTGAAGCTAAGACCCCTTTTAGACCTTTCAAGCAGGCGTTCGTAAATCAAGATACATCTTTAGTTACAACTGCGAAAATCAGGGTTTATATTTTTGATGAGACGAAAATACGGAAACTCTTCTGTATGTTCTCCAAGAGATAAAAACAAAGCCATATAGAGGAATTCGAAGAAAAATACTTCTAACTTGATCATCCCTCTCAAAAGAGGAGATTTGACTCTTTCCTTGCGATGGTGATTCAAAGATTGGAACATTGAAAAGATCAATTCAAGATGATTAAGAAATTTCAATATTTTGAATATAATTAGTACTATTTATTTATAAAGTATGACGTCTTTATCGTTACATTGAAATAGTGAACATTATTAAAGTATTAATATCGTATGTATATAAGAGTGAGTTAAATAAACATAAATATGAGTAAATTTAAAAAAAAATACAAATTATAAGCACAATTCTATTAATTATAAATTTTAATAAAAGCCATAAGTAAAGAATCAGACAAATTTAAAGGGACAAATGATACGATATAGAAGTTATTAATATAGAAAAAAAATATATATATTCAAAATCAAAAGAAACATTTTTATACATAAATAAATATACTTATTAGGAGAATCGAATATGCATTGACAATGCAGATAAAACTATCGAGAAAAGAGTGGACAATATCTTAAAATTATCATCCACTCTTTTTTCAATGACAGTAGAGGCACATAAGTAATAAAGAAATTAAGGGTCCATATAGATTATGTATCACAAACGCCACGTTATAAATGGGATTGTGATTTAGATAAATTATTTCTGCGTTTTATACATCAAGGAAACTAAAGGACTCTTATGAATGAAATATTTTTCTTGGAGTAAGAGACGAAGCAGAGTTGACTTTAGAATTTCAATAAAGGAGCAGTGGATGGAGGATGAGAACTCTTTCTGTTCCGCACTTGGCCTTTCAGTCGATTATTCTGTCTTTTTATAGAATCTATTAGTTCTTATAGCAATATACGATTATTATGCTAGAAAAATTGGAGGGATTTATGTATTTATGAGTGAAGAGGCAATGATTCATGATGTCAGAAGTCACTATTATAGACCTTGATAGGAAGGGGCATCTACACAATGAAGATCCTACCATTAAAGACGATGAGATCTACCAAGTGAGGCACACAAGACAAGATTCCTTGAACAGAACAAGAAGAGAGGATAAGAATACTTGTGGCTGGATATCCACATGGGAAAATATGAACTCTTATGAGAAATAAATAGATTCAAATCCAGGCGGAGAGGCATTTTTATTAAGGTATTTGACTAATAAAATTAATTATATTCAATATTAACCTAAGGTAAGCGGCAAACTATAGTCTTTATGAGAGGGAGATGTTGTACAAGAATTATTAATAAATAATGAATAAAAAAATGGAAACATGAAAGAGGACACACACCAACTGTTTTCCTTTTTTAGTCTCAAAACAGTAATTTATTTGACCAAACGTGCCCGCCCGGTCTTATGTATATATCCACCCAACCCTGAGATTGGGCTCATTTCATGAATTTACAACCATCAAATAATATTACTTTAAATTTTAAAGCTTTTGTATTTTTTGAATATCAAAATTATTTGTCCTAAATTTAAGAGTTAAATTGAGATAATCAGTTAATTTATATGTCATAATTAAGTGTTGGAAGTCAGAGAGTAGCTGGGAGGAAGTTGCTCATGTTAATTAGG
Source organism: Lepeophtheirus salmonis (assembly GCF_016086655.4). Lineage (NCBI taxonomy): Eukaryota > Metazoa > Arthropoda > Copepoda > Siphonostomatoida > Caligidae > Lepeophtheirus > Lepeophtheirus salmonis. The sequence continues at coordinate 46,690 of NW_027295835.1, read as the reverse complement.
GCAACAAATAAAACACATGAACAAATATCAAGGCAAAAAGCCTCCGAAGACAAAATTATTATATTTTATAATCTTAAATACCAATTTGTGAGCAACATTCAATACGTTAAGTTAAACATATTTAATAAGCTTATGTTTAATTTATTATATATTTTCTATATATACGTTTATTAGATTATTTGAAATATATTTATTTTTGGTAAAATTAAATTTTGTTTAAATATTAAGTTTACATTATATCTATATATATTGCTATCAAATGGTTTTGTAGACATGTGTGGTTTCTTGGTCTTTTCCTTGTTTGATTTATCCCCTCGAGTAAGCCTTTCATGACTCTACTCAAGTCGACACACCGATAATATATTCTTAATTATGAAAATCGAATGTATTTTTTTGCTCATCCATTATTTGTGAGTTGTCAACTTGAGGAGTTCACTTTCTTTTCCTAAGGGTATTTCATTACTATTTAATTCATGAAGAGTGAACAACCTTTTCTACTACATATCATGATATATAAACAGCATGATTGAACATTCGTATGTGCTCATGCAAGACGGAGAGTAACCTTGAGGATTTGTTGCGTTGCTTTAATTGTAATTCCTTGTTGGACTCAGATTAGAACTGAGAATCAATGTCAGAGTAATTCTTACCTGTATAATTTTTTATTTCCATCTCCTCCTCCTCGTCACCGCATCTTGTAGCTGATTTTATGAAACATCATGGAGCTAAGCTGTTTTTTTTTATTCTATAAAATTCTTCAAATTGTCAGGGTGGTCATGTTGATTTTTGTTATTTTTAACAAGACAAAAATACACAAAATTTTCAAAATTATATATTATCATCATCAGAGCCAGTTTTAGCGTGAACAGTCACTGGAGCAAGGGTAATGTGTAGGCCCTTTTTTCCTTCCTTTCTCAATTTTTTAAATAATATAATTACTTTTTTTGACAATAGAATCCGGAAACCTTTTTTTTCAAACAAACTATTTTATATTTGTAGAAAAGAATGTTTTATTATTTTTAGAATGATCTTTTACATATAAAAAAAGGATGAACCTCCCTTTGGGCTTTGTTAATAAAATGTGCTCATATTCCGTTTAAAGACGTTTAAAAAAAATTATACTTATTGCTATTTATTAAATAACTTTTTGTTTTGTTTGTTTATGGTATATTTACAAAAAATGTCTTCTAAAAAAGTGTATGTATATGAAACCAAGTCTTAGAGGGCGGCGTCCACAAGGGATGGGCTGGAGGGACTGTTGACAGACCCCCCACTGAAGGAATTTTTGTTTTTTTACTAGAAAATTTAATATTTGAAGTTTAATTTTTCATATTTTTTGAGAGTAACTAAGAATTTTTGAAAAAATTCCCAAAAATTTAATATTTTATTGTTATTTTTATTGAATAACTGTGTATTTTTGACTTTTTTCCAAAAATGTATCATTTTTTTTATTTTTAGAAGACAATTGTAGATTTTTTATATTTTTGAGAATAGAGATAGATTTTAGAAATTTGTTTTCAAAAAATTTAATATATTTCTTTAATAAACAGCCACTGGATTTTTGGAATTAAAAAAAAATAATTTGTGGAATTTTTTTCCAAAATTAAAAAAATATATATAAAAACTAAGTCCCCCAAAATACAACCCTACAGACGCACGAGGTAGTGATATGCCGATCTTTATTTATTAAGTTCAATTGTTCAGTTAAGTCGGTCCTATATGTCCCTGGGGCAGGTCCTTCAGACTGTCACTACTAGAGTTGATCTAAAAAAGAAAGAAAGAAAGTTTAAATACGTCATCAAGGACCAAACTTTATAAGTGATGTGCAGGACTGAACTGTACCGGACCGAGACTGAAGTGACAGTCCTATATAAGGATCGACATAACACTAAATAAAAGTATGTTTTTGTTTACATTTTTACAAAATGATATCCTATATGGATTCCTCAGTAGTCAAGAGCAGTATATTATCTACAATCATTTTGAAACCCATGTTGACATAATATTAATTATTATTTACCTTCATAATTTGCGCACTAAGAAATATTTTTATAATAGTTAATGACTTACTAAATGCAAGCTTATAATATGTATGAAAGTCATAACAGCTCTTTGATTTTTCCCTTACATACTCTGACAACAATATAAATAATTACCCTGCAAAAACATACACATACATACATATGTAACACATTTTGGTTAATTAACTAGATTGTTTTAATTAAACTTAATTATTATTTTATATTATAAGTAATAGTATTATTTTTCGTGTAGACTAGGCCAAGGAGTACTAGAGAAAAGGAAAATATACCTAACTAGCCAACATACAAACACAAGCCTATGTTTTTTTTTTGTTTTTTTTTTTTAAAGAAGAAGGATAATAAATGTAACAGCTACTCATAAACCATAACCTACAGGGTGATCTGCAATGTTTCCCACCTCAACGTAAAAATGACGACACACGTAAATAAAAGCTGGTCATATCTATTTAGCATCTGTCCACAGTTACTTACAAAAGATTAAGCCATTTTGGACGCGCAGTTGGAATTCATCAGTTGTATGAGTGAGTTGAGCTTTTTGTGTTAAAAAAAAAAATATTTTTTTTTTCAACATGGTCTCCTTGCAAGTCTACAACACACTTCTCCTAGCAAGGCTCCCATCTCTGTACCCCGTCCCGTCTGTAATTTTGCTGGGAGAAGTGTGTAGAGTGCACGTCCAAAATGGCTGAAACTTTGGAGAGTAAATGTCAACAGATGCCAAATAGATGTGATTAAAGCAATAAACCAAGTAGGACATTGAAGGATAACCTCATTATTAGCGGAAAAAATATCTTGGTCAAAATTTCCGTTTTTTGTCCGCTAGAGGTATTATTATTTCAAGCAATTTGGAGAATCATTTCCTGTTCTCTCGTGAATGAGTCAAGTACTGTACTGTTTCTACTTTTATTTACTTAATTATTTATATACTTTTTGCTTGAACAATTGTGGAAAGGGAATTATGATTCAAAATGATTTTTATATACAGAACGGTTAGGAGGTTTTCAATTAAAAAGATATTTAAGATGTAATATCAAATTTTTTTCCTTTGCAATTCTTTTGGATTTTTGGGAATGGGAAATTTAAAAAAGGGAACGTTTCCTTGAAATTTTTGGACTCGGTTCTATTTTGCATCCTCGGACACTACAATGACCCATTATTTTGGAGTAATTTGCTTTTAAGTTCTTTATAATAATATGTAAATATAAAATATTTAAGACAAGAAAAAATTATATACGTATTATAATTATTACTTATTCAAACTTATTAATACTACGTACTACGTATAATAAATAAATGAGTGACGTCATAGACAAGCGACATCTTGCAAAAATATTATGACAAATATGGACCATACCATTTCCTCAGGCTAACAGTCCTCAATGCACGTCTTGGTCTAATGCTTTAGATGTCACTAGCTTTTATTTCCGAGTACTGCCATAATTTATGTCGAGGTCGGAAACTTTACACACTATTCTTGTATAAATTCCGACCATACTGTGGTCCTGATTGATTTTACCTCAAGAAACATGGAAACTGCCTTTATAGCTGGTACACCATTTCTATTTTAGTTATCTATAGAGGGAAACATTTTAGATACTATCAAAAAACATTGATGGCCTTATAAATATACAAAAATACTCTTTCAAGCAAGAAATCTTAAATAACTTTTAAAACATAAATTGTTTTGAGTTGCTCTTTTTATTAATATGAAGCTGTATGTTTTCACTTTACAACAAACTATGATTTTTATCAAAAATATATTTAAAAGCTCTTCAAAAAACTGGGAAACCGGAGGATAATAAATTTTATTAGGTAAAATTACATCATCCGCAAAGGAATTGTCTTTGAAGTCAATATACACAATGTGTTGCCCGGTACTTTTGTCTTAAACTATTTTGAATATAGAAATTTTTGCCTTAGGACATATCGCCTTAAAGCCATTTTTCCTGATGAATAATATTTGCTTTAAGTTATATTAAATGAGATTTATACGTCGTTAATATTTATTTTTGGATGAAATTGATGTTTCCTTTTAATTTCTTATTCAAAATATGAAATATATAAAACACATTAAATGGTTTTTTATTTGTTGAAATAATGATTGAATTATGCTCTGCCCTCATATTATGATTCTTTGTCAATCCATGAGCCTTTTCTAACACGAATAATTAATCCATCACGTCTAATGATTATTAATAACAGAGTAGTGATTAACGCTTCTTCTGTTCGAATCGTTGTTCTGTTTGTTTATTTTTCTTTTATAATAATTTTATTTGCTATTTTGTCTCTGGTTCGAACTCATACTATGTATTGTAAGAGTTGGATAGTGTGCTTGTATTGACTTTTTGGGGTACAACTCTATCATTATTAGCCTTTTATTTTAGGGAAGGTATCATTGAGACGAAATAGCTCTAAGGTAAAATGGTTTCAAACAAGATATCCTGAGGCAAAATAGTTTAATGCGAAAGAACCCTAGTGACTAACATTGTATATTTCCTTCAATAGGAACGACTGTGAATCAAAACTATGCATATTGAGTTCCTGAGAATGGTTTATCATAAGAACAGTGTCAACTGAGCTGTGTAGCTCTATTAAGCCGTTTCTATTTGGGAGACAATGACAAAAACTATAAATATATCATTTTTAAGTTTTTGAATTTTTCTGATAACTTTTTTTTCAATATATATTTTAGATTAAAGTACAATGATAAGAAACTATTAACACTTTGTTTGGAGAATATATGCATTATTTTTACCCAAAAAATGAAAGATAATTTCATCGGCTTTTGTGCTGAAGGTAACTCAAGGGTGCGACAAAGTAAGTTCCCTTTTACGGAAGGTAATAAAACAACTTTTATAAATCACTAAAGCTTTATTTTTTTTCATAATTATAGTACACCTTAATAATTTTCTTTTACACAGTTTTGTAAATCATAAGTGACGTCCCTATTGTCCATACACTAAATAAATTGTTCAATGATGTAGAAGAAATAATTCTCTTGCACTCCGTGTAGGCTCACGCCCCGGTCATCCCTAGAGAAGGAAATACACATTATTTATATGGAGTTCAAAGAAGATTCCTATGTCAGATGGAGCCAATGTAATACTATAATGTTTAATTATGCTTAATCACTGCAACCCCATCTGACTAATTAAAGGAACATTACAACAAAACTAAAAAATGGAAAAGAGAAGAATGTTAGTGCTGACAGACGTTCTTTTCTAGGCTCTGATAAGTTATTTCTATTAGAATAGTTGTGCTTAGGATTTCGTTAAAGTTTTTATATTAGTACAATTCTGTGCTTTTTGGAATTATTTTGGTGTTTCAATAAAGTTTATGGTGGTTTCTTGTGGAATAAATCTTGGAGAAGCTATTCCAGATCACTTAAGGCATCTCTTCTGGTTTTCTTCTTCCTTCTTTAAAAAAAAAATTTATCATCGTGTTTCGGACCCCACAGGAGATTTGTTGTTATTTCACCCCTTTAATTAATTCGGAATAATAAGAAGTAGTTATGTACGAATCTTCATCTGTGCACAAAACCAAATTTTCTGCCAAAGTAATGATTTTGGACGTGATCAGCAACAAGGATGTTATCTTACTTCCCCACATATTTTAATATGTCCTCAAAATCCCGGCCAATGTCTATCAGGATGCTTGATATCCTGGATGATGGTGGTGGATAGGGATGCCCAATTTATCTTTCAGTAGGATTCAGCTCCTGCCACACATAGAAAAATTCATAGTAAAATTCCTGAAGACCATTGTTCCAACAATTTAGAACCCTAAGGATTGGATCAAAAATCTCTATTACTTTTAGGGAAAAGTTGGAGATGGAGGTCTGTAAAGTTCCCCACATTACTTTACCACCCTGGAACGCGATATAGTGAAGGAATTGTCTTTTTTTTCAAAAATAAAAGACACAGGTCAACCTGCCAGAGGTGGAAAATGCCAACAAAGCATTTTGCCGCTGCATTGAAGCCTTAATTCCTGCAGAAGTTAGCCATATTGAATAAATGTGTTAGACTTATTTGTATGTACATTTTTTTTTAAAATAAGCCATATGATATAACTAGCCTGTGTAGTCTTTTAAGGTCACTATATATCTGACAGATTTATAGGTATGACCTCTTATACTGAGATTTGGTATTTTAATACCTACTGATTTTTTAATTTCTTTGTTTATCTTTAAATTATTTTTCATTGAGATGCTTTAGAAGGATAATTATTAAATAAAAATAATATTAACAACACATATCATTCTATTGTTGGGGATAATTAGTTTTTGGGGATTCTACAAAGGTCTTCCAAATGCAGGTTAGTATATTTCAACGACATACTACATATGCAGTCATTAAGTCCATATACAGCTCCAGAGCTTGCTTTGATAACACTGAGGCATCAGCCTCACCAACGGGTAAGCATACATTATGACACATACGTAGGGACAAAAAAAAAAAAAAAACACAACTTCTTGTATTGATGTTTATTGAACATAAAAAGTTTACCCATTCAGGAACGGATTTAAAGGACTTAACTTCCAAAAAAACAAAAATATTTTGTTCTATTAAATAATAATAATGATTAATAATATAATAAGTCTTTATTTGTAAGTTATCTATACGATGATTTGCACAAAAGCAATCAAGTAATACATCACATATAGGTGTGCGCGTCTAAAACTGAACACTCCTTTAAATTTTAAGGGTAGAGAGCTTGACGAGGGGTTCTCTTGTATACCTTAAGGCCAAGATCTTTCTAAACTACCAGGTTCATGGTCCTTCTGCTGACGTTGAACTCCCTGGCGAGGCTGCTGATGGTGGCCTTGCCTCTCTTGTCCTCGACATACTTTTTCACGGCAGCAACCATTTCGTCCGACGTTCAAGGCCTTTACTTAGATCTTGTGGTCGCCTCTGGAGTCCCTTTGGCTACAACGCTGTAAACAGTGGTGCAGCTGCAGTTCAGAACCTTGGCAATTTCAGTGGGAGTTTTTCCACGCGCGGAAAGTTCGAAAGTTGCGACTCAATGTGTCTCTATATTATCGGCTGTTGTTTCATTGCTGCTATTTAAATTTTGCTGGAGTTTTGTTTATAACTAGTCAAGACGCTTGCCTCGAAGTATAAACCGGTTTCAACTCAATAAAATCACGAATATGTGCATGGTGTAAAATTTTAAAGAAGTGTTCAGTTTTAGACGTGCACACCTGTATACGACTGACATGAACCGTGATCTCAAAAACCTATTTAGTAAAATAAAATAAAGTATATACGACGCAGAAAGAGTCATAAATCATTACCAAAATAAGAAGAACATGTAATATATTCAAGCCTTAATGAATAGAGGGAAATTATAATGAAGTTCACGGATGGTAATTCATATATGTATATTTTTTATTCAAGTAGTATAATCCGATTTTACGATTACACTAGTCAACAAATTTTGGCCCTTGGATTGCGATGGTGTGCTCCTGATTTATTTTTACTTAGAAAGAAACATGACAATAATCATAGATGAAAATAATAGTAACCACTAGGGCTATAATAAATAATACTAAGTTTATTGTATCATGAATCATGATACAATATTTAGGTATTGAATGATATTATTATTATGATATATCAATACTTCACACGACCACAATTCTGTACATATATTGAAAGAGATTGGAGTATCATTCAATACGCTGGCCCAACAATTTCTTAGCGTAAAACTTATATTATTGTCTATTGATATATCGTATATGATTATAATATCTGATAGTAGATTGATATTGAATAAATATATTTGGCTGTAACGTCATAATTATTAGCTGGTGAAGTATTGATTAAATTTATTGGGATTAATCAAATGAGTCGGAACTGTGTGTCCAGACATTTAATTAATGAGGATTTGCATGGATCTTTCCAAGGGAGCATTTGTAAATATGAATCTGCATCCATTCATCCTTTGTCTTCCAAGGAATACATATTTTCCCATTGGGATATCCGTCCAGTTGGAACACACCTTCTCATTTCAGATCTTCTCTTCAACTTCAGATTACACTACGTAAAGCGATATCGCCTCTTTGTGCCTTACTCACTGGATCTTATCTCCTTGAAGGCAAGGATCGTTCATTATGTAGACTTCCTTATTATCAAATTATATTATAGTTACTTCTCACCTCGCGAATCGTCGCCTTTATGCTCAAGAATACATCAATTACTCCATATCTTCTATGAAATCATCCCATACTTCTACGGGAGTTTCATAAAGTGACATAATAATCGTATCAAAGTCCCTATAAGAAGTGAAGAGAGTTCTAATCCTCCATCTACAGCTCCTTCATTGAAATTTTTGAGTCCATCCCTCCTTACGTTAACTCTGCTTCATATCAAACTCTAAGATAAATATTTAATTCATAAGAGTCCTTGATGTATATAACGCATGTGGTATGCAGCACTCTATCACGCTCATTTCAATTTCCTTTACATATGATGGAATTCGTGCTGTAGTGTCTACGTGAACAATTATATATTTTCAATACTCCAAGTCTCACTCCTGATTTAATCATACTTGTAAGTTTTTCTTGGATGGAAAACAAGGAGAAGGCTATGTTAATCTCTCTTTCTCGATATATTTGTCGGCAAACCATATTCTGTTCTAGTATTATACGTATAAATAGTTCTTGGGAACTGTTAAGGGATTATGTGATAAAAAAGTGACTTCCTAACTTCTGTACACTTCTACTACACGATTATTTGAATGTCATAACAATTCTAAAACTTATTATCTCGGCAATAATCTTCTAAAACTAAATTGATCATCACCATATTATAATATTACACTATTAAAGATCTAGTATCTCCACACAAATTAATTAATTGGAGATTATAAATATTTGTTTTCCCATAAGAGTTTATAAATATAAGTTGTTTCATTTAAGAAAATAGTTAAAATGTAACAAAATAATAATACATTTTTCTCAGTATTAAATAGACAAATAATAAATTATAACATTAGATTCCATTTCTATAAGTTCTCTGTTATATTCTTTTTTCATCTTATTGATTCCTAAGACTATATTTTAAAAAAGACAATAAATAAATAAGGTTAATTCTGCTGCACAAGATGCAGAATGTTCAAGAGGTTCAAGTTCATACGGTTTTAAATGAGTCCGATTTCTCATTATCCTAATTCCAATCTTAAACTATTTTGTCCGAGACAGGTTTACATTTAACAATTCTGAGGTGTCATTTACCGAGCTAATGAAAAACCAATGTCTATGAAAAACGTATCCATTGTTATGATCATTTCTGTTTTATTTACTGAGGAGTAGTTTTTGTATAGATAATCATTTGAAAACAAAGTGTAATTGAAAAACTAATAATACTCGATGTATTAGATTCTAAAGATATATTAAAAACAACAAAAATAGTGCTAAATTAAAGTATAAATTAAAGCTAATAAAATTTGATTATATTATTAAGTAAGATATATACATAATAATTGATTTAATGTGATGAAAAACTAAATAATATTTTGATTGAGAATAAAATACTAAATAAAAAAGATAAAAAGCCAATTCTACTGCGAAAGGTGCAGAATCTTTCGAAGTATGAGTCACTCCTAAGGCTTTTATTGAGTCCAATTTATCATGCTTCTGATTCCAATCCCTTATACTATTCTTTGCGATGCGAGTTTTCATTTTACAGATTCCGAGTGACAATGTACTGAGCTAATGAAAAATGACAAACCGATGTATAACAAAAACCAGTGAATAATCTAAGAATTCATTGCAAGAACATACCCACTCTGATTAAAGGGTCAATTACACAGGAAAGGGATTCAATCATATTAGATATAAGACAATTTGTCTCTTTAATACTTAAAAATGAATATTTAGAATAATAAAATTAAGTTTCATGTATAAGTACCAAGACTTAAAAAAATAAATACACTTTCTTATTTTTAAATTAGCTGAGAGATTCGAACAATATACAAATTTGGCCCGTGGAACTTTCAATAGTTAATATTCCAATTGAAATAAGTTATTCTATGATTTCTTGTTACACTGAATTCTTCTTGGGTAATTTCATAAATATTAGTTCTTCACAGTTTACATCTAGTCAAGTTTGAGCCTTTGTAAACACTTTTTATCATTTACGAAAATTTAATGCCAGTTAATGGATGAGTGTCTATAAAATTTCCATCAAATTTTTAATTTTTAATCTGTATCGATATTACCAATTAATATCAATAACTATATGTATCGCAATATCTAATGATGTCAATACTTTTTGACAGCCCTATTAACTACAAATTTGTAACAAAGACCACCACCTATAACTCCTCAGCGATATAATCCGTAATTCGAGAGCAAACACATTCGTGAAAAAATTATGAGAACAGCTTTAGAAAAAAAAAAAAAACATTATAGATTCAAGTAGCAACTACATATGAACACTCCTTATGAATGGAATAATAATTATAACAACTAAGAAAAGAAAATCCACCCTTCAGATTACCAATTCCAAAAAAAAAAGAACAGCTAATAAATATAGATATTTACATCTCTAACAGTAACCTTTATAGCTAGCTCACAATTTCTGTTTTAATAGCTTATATGGAGCATCATTTCATATATTATCAATAAATATTGATAGCTCTTAATACATATGCAAACATATTTTTTGAATCAACAAATCTTATCAAACTATTAAAATATTTACTATTTTAAGGTTATCTCTTTCTTTTATTTTAAAAATATTCACTTGAACAATGATTTTCCTCATTGTGATCAAAAATGAGAAATTTATTAGACTTTCCATGAAAATATTCTTTTTTTTTGTACTTACAAGGCATTTTCTCTGATTCAGAAAAAAAGATACACATAATAATTTAAATATCTTTGGAATTTGGAATGATATGCCTACAATCTATATTAAAAGCTTTTGTCTTTCATTTAGATACTTCGAGGCAAAAAAAAAAAAAGAAGTATATGTCGTCAAAAAATTTAAAATAACACTCTGGAAGGCCACCAAACCAAAATTTTGGGTTATACAAGTCATTTTCATGTTTTTGAGGTAAGCAATCAGGAAGACTCCATCTTAATCCAAGGAAAAAAATTACTGAGTAGTCTTATCCATTTCAATGTATCAATATTTAAATATAATATTAGTTATTTTAATTACCAACCTTTAATTGATGTTATTTCTATGGAAATATCTTCTTACAAAAAAAAAAAAAGCAATATCCAAAATTATCAAAATATTAAAGCGCTTTTTCCCTATAATATGATCACTTTAATGTTATCATTTCATTTTGATCTATTAAAATTACTTGGTGAGCAACATAATGAGCATAATCTGAGAATCATAATGTGCCACAGAATATGTTCATATCAATGGGGTATGCCAAGGACTCCTGTAAGCAGGACCGGGCACGTGCAAACATGAATTCAAATACGCATGGAATAGATTTATTGAAAAAAAACAATGCAACGTGTTTGGTAAGATAATAAGTAATAACGAATAACTATTAGTTACTTTGTGGACGCTATTTTTATTGTCTTTTGTAATTCCAATAATGCCCACATGCTCCAGGGTGTAGAACGGGCTATGAAAACGAGCCACAAAAGTCTGGTGTTATGATCCATCTGTGGCCAAACAAAGATAAAACCCCCAGACTTGATACCGCCTGGCTGAGAGCCATTCCAAGAGAAACAGATCTGAAGAAGACAGATTAGTCATCATCCAAAAGTACAAAGCTGTGTTCCCTGCATTTCAACTACTCTGATTTCATCTCTGAGCTTAAAAGAAGTAAGACCCTTGGCAAGGCTTTAAAGAAGAGGTAAGATAGCTGCTCACTTTTGAGGAATTCTAAGTGTTACACATTACCTCAGAAGGTATGGCCAACACTTTCATTCAAGCCATCAATTTGGCTTCCTTTCTGGAAGCCAAAAGAAGAATTGAATCAAACGGAGACCTGGGAAGACATTCTCAACAAGTTAATGAAGTTTGAAGACAAATAAGTGGAGGTATCTACTGCATCAGCGTGAGACAGATCCTGGAAGCAGAGAAAAAGATTCGTCTTCTGAGTCTTGTCAAATTCCCAGGTAAATAAGATATTTGTGAATAGTTAGCTTCTTTATTTAGATATTACTTATTTCTACAATATAATGATATCATTTCAATATTTTACTTTTTTAAATTTTCATGTATGACTACTTCAGAAATTAAAGCTATGCTTGATGAAGATATGGTAAAAGCTAAGCTCATTTTGACTAATTGCCAACCAGATGACCTCCAGGAACTAGCTTCTAAGTGATAGAGTAATGCTCTCTACTTTGTTGCCGAGTATATTGATTTTTCTTTGAGAAAGAAGGTCAGCTGTACATCATGCCAAGAGTTAATGGTCATCAGAGACACACCTCCGGACTTAATAACCTTCGATAGCCCAAATAATCAGCATGTAGACCTGAAAAAGTTCATCGACATAATGAGCAGAGGGGGTTGTCGACTCCATCTGACCTTATCTACCTCTCCTGTCTTTATGATCACTCCATGTTCTCCTACATCACAACTACCCCCAAATCCTAGAGCTTCATTTGTTGCCACATTCATTGGCAGGACATGCAGGACAGTTTAAACTCTGGCTTTATCGCCGTTGTGGGAGTAAAGTGCGAGGAAGGAGGACACTCCTGGTCAGCTTTTCTTCAAAGAATTTCATTAGCTTTTTTTTAATGTCATGGGTAAAAATTTAAGTGGTTAAGACATCCGATTTTTAACAAAAAAGAGAGTGGTAGCTAAGAATTCAGAAGATAATAGAAAAAAATCCAAATTTTAATCAAAATCTTCTGACTTATAGACTTCGACAAACTATGTACTTTTTGATAGTAGCCTTTTTTTTTTACATGGTTTTAATGTTTATTTTGATTAAAGTACTAATAAAATACCACTTCTTTTAGAAATTTTATATTATTATGTTATATATTTATTGTTTTGAGGATTTTCCCTAGCAAAACACTTTTAAAAACTCTACACAACATAATATAGTATAAATAATATCTAGGAGTATATAGGTATTATTTATATTGTGTTAACTGATCAAATGTTTAGAAATAATTAAGTGCAATTAATCAGAGGGAGTATTTAATTCATAAGTGATTCGTGTTTTCCTTCTCGCACTCACAATAACACTACTCTGCAGATAATAGAGGACTTATATAAAGACTTAAGTAGAAAAAAAAATACGTACGTACATTAACTAAATGAGTTACACATAATAGAATAGGAAATTTGTATATACTTTAGTTTTTCCCTCACCATTATTTAGTATTTGGCCACACTATCAGTAAAAGGTACATTCATAATTTCTACTTGGAAAAAATGCCTTTTAAACAAAAAAAAAAATATATAAATATATTGGAATTATTTATAAATATTTTTGATTGAAACCAAATTACAGGACGTTACATACATATTAGGGTTTCTTTTTCGAGATTTCTTGGGCTGTTAAATCTACAAGTAAGTTCTTGAGAGAATAAGCATATTTTTCTAGAAATCTAGCATTTAATGATTTCATAATATAAACTATCTTTATATAATTCATTCAATGAAAAGTTGAAAAAAAAAGTAAAAAAAAGAGCCCCAGATAATACATATATAGGACAACATTATCCCCACGTTATTTCCGGCAAGTACTGGGCTTCAAACTGTAAGTGTAAAAAAATTACATTAGATTCATACAATTTGTTTAGAGGTTACAGTAGTTTTAGTGAATCCAGTTTTGTAAACAACTTTCCTCGGCTAATATCCACTTCAACGGATTCAGGTGTGTAGTGATAGATCCATGTTTCATTCATTATCACATAACGGCTAAAAAGAAATCCTTTTTATTTCGTTTGAACAGCTCTACAATGCCCTCTGAATCCTTGATGTGTCTTTTTTTGGTCTGGCGTGAGAAATCTGGTAACTACTTCGAAATCAACTTGCACATCCTCAAATTTTTATTAAAAATTGTACAAGCACCATCTCTTGATATCTTCAAGGTGTCAGCTTTTCACACAACATCATTTTACGCCCCTTGCAGAGATTTCTATGTTTTCCAAAAAAAAAAAAAGAGAAAAAATACCAATTTTTGGGAACTAAAATGTTCAGCATCAATGGTGCTTGTACAACAGTGTTTAAATTCATATGACTAGTCAATAATAGTTGATGTCCCTGTTGCAAAGTTCCCATAATACTTTTCAATCCACTGTTTCGCTTCAACAGTATTTTTTCTCATCACGAATCCTTGTTTAATCAACCCACGAAATTTCTTTCTATACATTGTCTTGAAAATTACAAAACAGGGGTACCTAAATCGACCATAATCTCTCAACTAAGGGAACTGATACATATTGAATATTTATTTTCGGTATGGTTTTGAACAATTTACGGCTACTGTTCAATTTATGTGAATCGACAAAAAATTATAAGTATGTACAAATTACTATTATCAAACCAATAAAATAATATTTCATTAACATAATATCACCTTCTAAAGCAGGAAACACGAATTAATTTTGAAACTTTCATAATTAGCTCAACATTTACTTTTTTCCCTTAAAAAATAAATAAATTTCATAAATTTATTATTATTGTATTGTAATAAATAAATTTCATAAATTTATTTATTACAATACAATATGTAAATGTGGAGATGATAATTTTTATTCTTCTAATTATTTTGATTTGAATTGGATGTGAATTACAATTTATTATATGAATACAAAATGATATTAGTTATAAACATTTATTTTGTCATATTTTAAAATAATAATTAATTTGAAATTTTATACTCAATGCAATAATATACTGGTTCTTCATTTTTAACTCAAATCAAAATATATCAACAAGAATTTTTTTATTTTATTTATTTCCATTTATTGTCAATTATATTTAAAGCTATAAACTAAACCAATTTTGAAAAAAAAAAAATGAAATTGAATATAAGAGATCAAATTTAAAGTAAATGCCATAATATAAGTTCATGGTCCCAAAACGACTTAACACTAAAATATGTTCGAAAAAAAATAAAAATATATACATATTTTTACATTTCAGTAACATTTTGTTTGTTTAAATTGACCTTTCAGGTTGAAAAGATATGACTATTTCAAGTTTTTTAATAATATTTCAAAAATAAAAGGGTTTCAAATCTTGGGAACCAATTATCTAATAAATAAAAAATTGTGTATATTAAAATCTCTAATGTTAAAATGGCTTTTACGAGATCTTCTTGAAGAACCATTTCCTTAAGAGAGGGAAACTGAAGAAGAAACCACTTTATGCAGATCATT
The DNA here is from genome assembly GCF_016086655.4 of Lepeophtheirus salmonis. Lineage (NCBI taxonomy): Eukaryota > Metazoa > Arthropoda > Copepoda > Siphonostomatoida > Caligidae > Lepeophtheirus > Lepeophtheirus salmonis. The sequence goes on along the minus strand of NW_027295835.1, from coordinate 31,333 downwards.
TCTTATACTAAGTTTATTTTTTTGATAACATTCTAAATTTGAAAAATAGATTTGGCCGTTTAGTGGGGTGACACGCTTTCAAGGGATGGCCGTTAGACTGTACTATCTTATGTTAATTGTATCAAATAATTAATAAGACTACATGACCTTTTTCTTGTCAGATATACTTTTTTATTTCTTAATTGAAGGAAAAGTTCTTCATTGTAAGAACATAGACTCCAGGAAATAATTTTACTATTGAGCTTTATAAGGAGTTACAATTAAGTATAATTATAAAGAAAAAGGAGGTTAATTTCTGTACAGCATAAATATAATACTTATAAACGTCTTATGTTCATAAATATATATCTTAAAAAATAATACAGTCTTTTTATCATTAACAAGCAAATTTAAGTAGTAAGGAATGTAGCATTATTTGAAAAGGATGGGCTGTTGGGCTAATTAACTTTTTTTTTTTTTTTTTTTTGGGGGGGTAATGGGACAACTACTTCCTAGTGTTAAATGAAATAAACAACATCCCTTTACAGGAGCACCCGCAGGGAGTACTCTGGAGGGGGTGCAGTCCCCCATATTTTATTTTTTTTGCTTTTTATATTCATAGTACCCCAGTAGTAGTACTATTGTAGCTGGATACCTTGGGATGAGCAAACTGGCGAGGAAAATAACAGTTTTAAGATTAGCGAATGAAAAATGAATCAAGCTATCGGTCTTTAATTATAAAAGAAAAAAAAATATTTGTTCGTGTATCGTTCTTTTTAAATTTTCCCCCTTCATTCTTTAATAGATGATGGTGGTGTTAACATCTCGTTCTGAATCATTAACTCCTACCTACTTGAGCTGTAATTTAAAACAAATCATACTAATACATATATATTATGTGTTTATATATAAGTTTACTATATTTCCACATCACAAATGCTATTTTATATTTTGAAGGTTTTCCTCAATGTAATGTTGTGTCGGTCCTCTTTTATTCAGTCCAGTCTATTCCAATATTGGAACTGGTCCTATAGGTCCTTGGGACCGGTCCTTAAGACCATCAGTCTAGTCTTTTTGCTTGAGAAACGTTCATTTTGCAAGTGGAATCCACCTATTCGTCTACTTGTATCAATTTTCCTGTTTTTTGAAAATAGATAATAGATCATCTTGATTTTTATAATAATTTTTAAAGACGTTAAACCCTCTGAATCTGTCTCTTTAGTAACCAAAGCCTGTCTTAGGAAAAATGTAGAAGAGCTTACATCTGTTTGGATCATGATCTTTCAAGTAAATTTGAATATAATCCATTCATAAATTACTCCTTGACACGTAGTTACGGATGATTTTCTAAAGTAAAGTTTTAAAAAGTCTTAATTACGATATAATTTATTTCTCACTTTAGATACATTTTTTGATATTCAAAGGAGCATCAGTATATATTAAAAGGGAGTAATATTTGTCTTACTCAAAAAAAATATATATATATATATATACAAAAAAGATGGAGATTTTTAAAATATAATTGAATAATTTGAATTAATTTATTACTTTACCAGACTGTTTTAATAAACCCAAATATAAATAACTTATTATTACTTTATACCACAGCTCGACCAAGCAGAAAAATGACTCAAGTACCTGCTTCATTTGCAAAGTTATATTTTAAAAAACTCTGAAATTTCCGTACCCACTCCATAAACAAAATAAGAATTAGTGAATTAATTAAAAAATAGTACTTATCATATCAAAGTTGCTACATAATACATTAAAATATGATTAATATCTTAAAAAATATATATTTTGACAATTTAAATTGATAGGCATCATATCAATCTTTTAAGTTTCTATTTAATACATTTAAAACTTCTGCCAAAACACCAGTCAATCTATTTCAAGATTGAGTTATGATTCGCCTTGCAGAAGAAAATAAACTACAAATATGGAGAATCGTCCTTAAATTAAAATATTGGAAATATACTTATTGATAACTATGGTACTACTCACTTAAATTTGTGATAAACTCATCATATAACATAAAACTTTCTTCACCTAGAGAAGAACACTTTTGTACATTTTTATTCAAAAAGGTAGTAATCATTTTTAAAGTATCATATTAATGCTAGTTTAGTAGAATATTTCGATCCACTAATTGTTTATGTTGCTAAATAAAATGGCCTTAATAGTTCTTGTGATTCCTCCACCATTTTCCTTTCACTTGACATCATTAACTATATCCTCTTGTCAAAACAAGTAATATCGATTGAACTTTTCAATTTTAATGAACGTTGTGCCATGAGAAATACAGAGTTCTATCGTGTTTCTACCCACAAAACCAAATTATAGTTATCTTTTCTATTTTATAGATTTTGAAGGACTATTTTTAATGCAAATTACTATTTTCGTTAGTTTCTCCATTGTATGCTAAATTGAAACTGCTTTTTTAAACCCTGACTCACCACCAAATGAATTAAATGGACAATGCAGGGACTGTGGTGTTTACTAATTAATTTAATGCCTAGTTTAAAATTGGCTGCATTATCCGAAGTGATGCCAATTACTTTATCAAAAATTTGATATTCATCAAGGACATTCTGAAAACAGTAATATTTATCATTTAAATATAATAAATTATAGAAAATAAAAGTATTTAATAATTAAGTAAGTTATGTTTAAAAATACAATTTGAATGCTTATTTACTTATCACCAATAAAAAAACAACTTTAAACTTGTGTGATTTCAATTTGTATTTACAATTATATTTATTTAACAACACTATATTAAATCTATAAATTGAAAAAAATCCTTTAAAAAAAACAGTAATCGCTTCTCCAGTATGCCTATATTTGAATTCTTGGCAAGCTGGACCACAATAGACTTGTCCATCCATCCGTTGGTATTCCAACTCTTTCTGGACATTTAATTTCTTCAATAATCTATATTTAAAAAAATAATAATAATACCTTTATTAAACATAACCTTGATTGATTCAAAAATTTATTAGAGCAAGTAATACAAATTGTAACGCATGACAGTACCTCTTTATATTTCTTACCCCATCAAGCTGGCAAAAACTTTTCAAAAATATGGTTTTGGGGTGGCAACGTATATCTCGAATCCAATTCTTTTATGAAATTAATAAATGAAGGTCTTTCCACTCTTCTTAATGGCATTAAATCTTTTATTATCATTTTCAGAAGCAATTTTGTTAATTTAATCTATCTCAATGAGTCTGCTGAATAAGGACATAATGTAACATTGGTTAGCAGTTGGTTGTTACTTTCGGATATTGGTTTGTTGATGTGATGTTTCCATTGCAAATGCCTCGATGTATACAGATTTTTCTATTACCTACATATTTTCAATTGCCTCAAACGTAGGGTCATTTAGGCCTTGAAAATTAATATATTTGCATTTGTAGTGTGAGAACATGATGGAATGGCTGATAAAGTATTGCCAACTTAATCAGTTAATTATTATAAAATACATTATCCTTCAAAGTTATTATATATTTAAAATAAATAATTAATAATATAACTTTGGAGACCATTAAAGATTTTTTTTTTAATCTTAGTGAAGAACACGATTCTTAAATTAAATTACTAACAGCTTATAAGTACTCTTATGACAAAAGGAGTGGTTCTGAGAAGAACCATATGTAATTTATTGGGTTCAATGAAAAATATATATGTGACCACGGAGAGTGACAGTTCCTGGTCTCTATCTATGAGGCTTTTTCACCCCTCCTAAGAAAATCGTTTGTCCCCCCTATAAAATTAACTATTAGAACTTCTCAAATTATAAGTTATCCTATGCCCCTCCTCGAAGAAATACCTAATATCGGACGTAAAACCATAGAAATCGATGCAACATAATGGATTCGAGATCTTCATTGAGCCTCAAAAGTTAGTTTATCCGCACACTTCTCAAAACATTTCATCAAACATTTTAAATAATATTAAAGATTAAGAAAGAAAAACAGCTATTGATATAAGGTACACTTGGTAACAGTGTATTTTAGGAGTGGATTCTCTAAAAATGGAAAAACTATACAGTCATCCTTTTAGACGTTCCCGATTAAAATCATATCCAGTTGTTTTAAATTTTTATTCACTAATAATTATGAAATCCTTCGAAATTAAATTTCCATTTTTTCGGTGGGAGATTAATAAAAATGTATAGGATCAAAATACTTACATTTACTAATGACTCACCTACATTCCTCGGATCAACTTCGTTATATTTCATTACAGGACATTCTACAACCATTTTATGATCCAAATTTTCCTAATTTTTTTCTTCCATCCTTAGGGAAATATTAGATAAGTCTTACGCCTGGAGGATATTTCTAGAATTGGCTTTTTAAAAAAAGAAAAAATATAGTCCCATGACGTCATCAAGGGCTAAGCTTAATAAGCTTTTAGGACTGGACGGGACTGCAGTTTTCAGTCCTAATTAAGGACTGTCACAACACAATTTAGAAATAATACATTTTCACCTCCACAATAGTATAAAAAACAGTGATAATGATTGGTACATGAAAATAAGAACACTTGAAATTTTATCAACAAGATATAACTTATTAATGAACGTTAGAATTTCAACATAGTTTTAAATAGATGTATATATGAGACCTCTTAATCATTAATGTAGCTGCCCTAAGCGGCAATGATGGCTTCCAAGTGGGGGTGGAAGAATTGACACCCGCTGCAGATGTAGTCCTCTATTATTGGATCCCAGTGGTGGCTGATAGTGCCTTTGAGGGCTTCAATGTTTTAATTACAGACACTGCAGGCCTTCCCCTCCACATGCACCAAAAAGGTGTAGTGGAGGTGTTTGGCATCATGACTTAAGGGGGTCAAAACTATCGACAAACCTATTTTTATCCTCTTTTTTAATGGCTCTCTGGATGGTGTGAACCCTCGAGATTTCTTGCATGGGTCCTTATGGACTTGAGGAGATTGGCATGGGCTGTTTTTCTTTAACTCATCTCGGTTCAATTATGCCTTTTTGACAGAGCCCTTCTTCCTTTCCAACGTTTTGAACTTGCTGACGGCGTAAAACTGGTCCTGGAGACGCTCAACTGGTGGAGTGCGCGAAGGAAAATTTGTCGATCACGTTCAAGTATCATTTTCTAGGCTTTTACGTAAATCGTGTGTATTTTGTAGGTACTCTTTTTTGGAATTGATACACAGAAGAATGAATTTACTTATCCTTAGCTATTGTAATTATCATTTAATCCCTGAATAGTGAACTTCCCTTCCTTCTACATTCAATTAAATTCAAAACCTGATTGAACATTGTGTGTACTCATAAAATACAGAGAGTAACCTGAGGGATTTGTTTCGGAGTTGTAATTGTAAGTCCTTCTTGGACTCAGAGTAGAATTGCTGATCGATATTGAAATATTTCATGTCTACATTTGTCCTTGTTTATTTCCTTTCATCTTCTCCTCCCTTGCCACAGCTGATCTAATGTAACGTCATGACAGCTACTCTTCTCTCCTCCAAAACATTTTCCAAATTGTATGGGTGTCCATGTTCATTTTTAGTTTCTATAATTTTGACATTCCCAAAATATATTCGATTATTCTCACTACACATAACATAAGTATACGGAACAATACTCTAAAACAGAGAGTTACTTATTATTAATATTTTTGAAAATTTATAGCAAAAGTTTTATTCACGTAGAAGAATACTATTTACGGAATATATGTATAAATGCAGTATGTACATATTAATGTTGAGACTCAATCCAGAGCCGGATTTTTTTTCGATTCGGTCTTTAATGATCTTTCCAAGGGCGATTTTTTTCGGTCCCACATTGTGTGGCATTTTTTTTTGGTCTCACTTTATGGACACATTTTTTTCGGTCTTACCCTATGGACAAATTCTTTTCTGTTTCATATAAAATATGAGATCATATTTTCTTTTATTTAGATCTTCCGTCATTGATTTTTTCAAAAAAATCTCAAAAGTAAACGATATGTTTTAGAACAAATAAGAGACGACCGGATTAAAAACTTTGCATGGCGTCTTTGTACTTGAAAATACATACAATGTCATGTTATCAACAATTTATCTATACAACGCTCTAGATCCTTTTTTGGTACTGAACTTTTCCTTCGGACCGATCTAGACCAAATTTTTATAAGACCCGTCCAAACCAAGCTTTTTTGTTGGACCGAATTAGTTCCCAACACTAGTATATATATATATTGTATTAAATATTTATGTACCAATGCGAGTAAGTTGTTTTTAGAATATATGTTAAACATGCAAATCATTATTTAATATATTGGTTGGCTGGCAGTGGTTGTGGATCCCTACATTAAGAGGAATTTAAAACGTTGGTATGTTTGAACATACGGACTACTTCCTAATATGATTAAAATATAACTATAGACATGAAGTATATCAATTTAATGATATCATGAGAAAGGAAATTAATGAATACAATTAAATGACAAGGTAATAGCATCAACTAATGGAATGATAAAACGGTTAGTACTATCCTCCATCTTCTTCTACTCAGGGAGTAGGGATGGGCATTTTGCAGCGTTAGAGGAGAAGGCAGGAGCAAAACAACCATACTATTTCATTAAGATCCATGCAAGGTTGTATCTGGTTCAGGTTCAGTGGTTCTATCAGTGCCGGTCTTGGTTCAGCTTTATAGGTCTTGGTTCCGCTCTTCCGTCTGGGTTCTTTTTAATACAGGATCTGTTTAGTAACAGGAACTTAAAACCAAGGGCATCGTTAGGAAATTCGGCCCAAGAAAATGATATTAATTTCTAACAGATCTGCAGCTACGTTATACACAGAGTGCGTAGTGCCACAAGTTCCAACAGGGACGCCAGAAATAAAAGTTACTTTAGACAATGGGTTAAATAGTAGGGCTGTGAGGGGTATCTAGGGGGAGGGTGCAGGAATATGGATAATTAAGGATTGCTTTCAGTATACACATACAGAGTATAAATGTTTCGTATAAAGGTGGCCTCTACTAAAATATATTATTGTAGGGGCCCGACAAGCTTTGTAGCGAAGGTGTTTTTTTTTTATGGGCGAAAGGTTGCGTGATACCTTAAATGTAACCACTTGTTTTATTTACATAAAATTATGTAAATTGAATATTAAAAGGTGATAAATATACCAAAGAAATACGACAAACGAAAATAAGCACAAGAACCAAGACCGATAAGTAAAATATTGTGGTCTCGGTTCGACTTTGTAGCTTCCAGTTCTAGCAGTTCAAGAACCGGAACGGCTTGAACCGGTAGACCGATAAGGGCACAACTTTGGCTATGATTTTTATATGACAATGTAGGTATGTTATAAAAAATTTCAAATTCAATTTTTTTTTCCTTTTAAACCTGTTTTGTCTAATTTTAATAATAGTAAAAAATCATTTTGATATCTAAATCATGTTTGTACCTTTAATAAATAGGAAGTTATGACCAATTTATCATCAAAATTTCACATCTTTTTTTGTATTGTTTATCTTATAAACAATACAAAAATCTGTGTTCTAATAAAATATGATATTTCAATAGTTCAACACAACTTTCTTAAATATCAAGTGAATGGAATCAGATTTCCATGGATTAGAAATTACAATATTGTTCAAAAGATAAAATTTTTAATACCTTTAATTTAATTGTATACTATATATAACATCTTCCCACGCTCTCCTGACTAGTAATAGTTGTTGAAAAAAGCGAGAGCTTAAAAATTAAAACAAAGTACATTAATATTGCGTAGTATTAAAGATTGAAGGCGGTAATGTAGGGTTAAAATTGATGTACGCCGCATTAATAAATTTTTCGAAAACATTACAAAAAAATAAAACAATAAATGTTTAATCCTCTTTAATTAAAAGAATTTATGTGTGTGTGATGTACAGGGGTCGGAAGCAAAACGTGGACTGAATGACTGATTTTAGAAAAATGTCAATAATTTTGAAATTTATTTAACCAAAACTTTGATACACGACCATTGTGAAACTGTTCAGTCAATATGGCCGCCCTCAGCAGCAATCACAGCCTCAACACGGCGGTGGAAAGCCTTCCAGGAGTTGATGATAAACTTCTCAGACAAGTTGTTCCACTCCTTCACAATGGTAGCCTTCAGGGAGTCCACGTTCGGATGAGATGTCCGGTTAGTCTCCCTCTCCAAATTGCCCCACAATGCAAAGTCCAACGGGTTCAAATCCGGCGAAAATGATGGCCAAGTATTCTTGGGCCTAAAATCCGCCATGTTGTTGGTGCAGACCTTCTCAGATTTGGCTGATGTGTGTGGGGTGTACCATCTTGGGTCCACACATAGTTGGCCTCTGGGTAGGTGCCCTTGATCCATGGCAGTATAGTGAACCTCAGCACGTTATAGTAGGCCTCCTGGCCGATTTTCTCCCCACCCTTAAAAAAGCAGGGAGGTATCTTCTTGCCGTCGGATGCTACTACCTCCAGGACCATTGTTTGGGACGGATGTTTTGTACAGAACACCCCATGATCTCCTCTGGTGATCCCCTAAGCAAAAGGTCGTGCTGACAGTTGTAGACTTGGTCCATTGTGAAAATCTTTCGTCAGATAAATTTTTTACTCTGGATACTTTCTTGCACCTCTGCAGTCTCCTTTCCTTCAGAGTGTTTGTCAACAGGTGGCGCGGGATCTTGTGTAAGAGGACAACCCCAAGCTCTTCTTCCCAGCCCTCCTGATTGTTCCCTCGTCCACCTCAAACTCGTTAGAGAGGCGATTCGTGGATTTGGTGGGGTCCTCCTTGATCTTCTTCTTCAAGTCCCCAAAATTCAGAATCTCTTTTCAAGTTGCGTCCCACCTGCCTTCTTTTCTTGAGAGGTACTTTCCATCCTTTTTCATCTTGGCCACCTTGAAAATGAGGCTCCTGGAGCGCTTCACAATGTCTATAATCTCTGCCACCTCAATTTTGGCATCCGGAAGGTCTGAGATCCTCTGCCTTTTTGCTTATTGCTCACTCATGATGAAAGATTTGACAAATGTTTGTTAATGTTTGCTTATGTAGAAAGGACAGGAGATTCGGAATAGGCAGGAAAAAATCACAAAATATTTCTATTTTAATTACATAATTAACATTTATTAACAGACCATGTTTTGCTTCCGAGCCCTGCATTTCCCATTTAGAAACAGAAAAAGAAATAACGTATATTAAATACGAATTAAAAGAGGGAATTAGGAAGAAGATGAGCCAGTTAGTCTTAGTATGTATCTTCAATCTTCATTATATTTATGGTTGAAGAAGAAACATGGCAAGTTAGGAATGGCAATGACTGTAAATAAATCACAGGATCAAACATTTGAAAAAATTGCTTCATATTTGCCAAAATCAGTATTTTGACGTGGTCACATGTCACATTTTCAAGAATGTCAGAAGAAAGTGCAGATCTGATTATATTTACATCAAATAGACAGAGACAACAAAAATGTTGTTGCAAGAAGGTTTTACAATAGAAATTTACCTATTATATAATTATAGTTGATAGTAAATCGCTTTAATTTAAAATTTGAACATAAATAAGCTATTTTTAATGGACTATCTTTAAGATAGTGTGTTCGTGCTAGTAGTCTATTATAATTTTTATTAAATCCATTACACCTTATTTTTCCCTTATCCCATATACGAAAAATCTTTTGAGGTCGTTAGATAGTGAGGTACTTCTCTCCCTCTGGATCAACCTCATATGCGAATTGTTGGAATCCCTTAGATTTTTCGAAAGTAAAACAGAACTCCTTGGTTCTGTTTATCACTGGACATTGTCTCTGACGCCGACAATATCACCTAATACACCATGAAGTTATCCCACTATGTCGTGGGTGTGGTTTAAGAGATGAAGAACCATTTCATCTGGTTTATGAATGTCCTAAATTTATGATTGAGAGGACACAGCTTTTAGACAATATTCAACCTTTTCAAGGAAATCCCGTCTCCAGCCTCTTCAGTTTTTAATGAATTATGATATTATTGGCTGGCTGAATAATGCACCATCCCTAGCACACGTTCAGGACGGACTGCAGTAGGGTACCGGCAAACTATTGCGAGGGCACCAAAAGTTAAAGCTATTTTTACATGTGCTCGTACTGATTGTATGTTTTATTTGAAGTCTAGCAATAAATGTTTATTATTATTATTACACTTTATTTGTGATTTTAAAGGCCAATATAAGATGACTTATTTATCAGAGAATAATGGGATTAAACAAATCAATGGATCGAGAAAAAAAATTAAACTAGGAGAAGGATTTAGAATTTATCTACGTTAAATATAAGTGATGTCAAATTGATTTCTCAATTTATGTAATAAATATTTCTAGTGTGAGCCCCAACAAACTTCTAGTTTTCCACGCACGCCTCATGCAAGTTTTTCTTGCACTATAAATTGGTATCTTGTAACATAACTTGCTTACCACTTTAGGATGAAGAATCTTCAAGATTTATAGTAGTATTAGTTTAGGGAAAATATTGTAAAACTACATATAAACTTACAGAGTATGGACCCAAAACTATTAAAACAAATATTTACGATTTCATACACATTATTTGTTATTTTGGAGCCTTATAACGCAATAAAACGATAGCTAAAACAAAGTTAAGCAATTTTTTTTTTGATACCATGTCTCAATGTCATTACTTTTTTGCAGTAAAAAGAAAAAAAGTATGCGTGTGTTATCTCATCTGTGCTGGTGTAAGTGCGAAGAAGGCTGCAGACATCGTTAATATCTCCATCCGGGCTGCCTACAACATCAAGAAATCTACTAAATCCCTATGCAGCTAAAATGTACCAAAACATCTGGATTAACAATATTGTAACTACTGGCCTGCCTCCATCCCCGACCTGGATGCCTTCGACTTTACATTTTGAAGTATCTCGGATAAAAAATTCTACCACACCTCTCATTCAAATTTGGATTGGATTTGAGCTGAGCCATTATGACAGTATTGTACGCCAAAGATCGTTCAAAGATGCCAATCTGTTCACCAGTAGTTTGGAAGCTGTTATTGCTTGTGAAGGAGATGAGATTGAATGAAAATCATGGCTTAATATAGCATTTAAACCTATCGCAAATTTGGTTTTTAGTTGTCTTTTCTTGATTCCATAAAGATCCCGTTCTTCTTAATTTTATCACGCAGAGGCATGTTTTAGGTCCTTACTCTGTATACATACATTTTTGTGGATTTACTTGATTTTTATACCGTATAAATTGGACAATCTGACATTTAAGGATTAGAAAGGGAAGTTGATATCTTTTCTAGGAAAAAAGATATGGTGATTACAAGTTGTGTCATTTCACTTATTTTCAAAAAAAAGAATTTAAACTTCCTATCAAAATATTTAACTTTTTCTTTTATGAATTCTGTCTGCATAATTCTCAAATAAGTATTTATGTGTCAATGATAAATTTCTTCATTTTCATAAATGAGGATATTAGTAATAAATACTCCGATGGCTTACAACCCTGAAACAACTCCTCAAGGCTACTCTTCGTCTTTAAGAGTACACAACATATGATAATGTTCAATAAAATTTTCAATTTAATTTGAATGTATTAGGAAAGGAAGTTCACTACTCAGGAGTTAAATAATAATAAAATATTCATTCTTCAGATTATTATCAATTAAAAAAACAACAACGGGAGAGCTAATAAATACACTAGATTCACATCACTAGTTATAAACCTATCAACCTAAACATATGGGGAAAAACAAATGAGCAATAGAATGCTCAATAGAAGCAAATAATGCTTCTTAACGTTGAATAAATATGAATTACTTGATATAAAAGAAAGTTACAACATCTTGTCTCATCTTTGGAATATAAAGATACATATTGAAAGCGTTTAACGAACTTTTATCCGTTTTTTTTCTTCATTTTCTTGTGTAGATATTACGTATAATTTGATTTTTTTTTTGTTTCCATTAGAGAGGATTACATCAAATCAATCAATAGATATTAATTCTAACATATCATTAGTTTTATGTTAAAGCCTTTATCCTAAGAGATACAGATTTGAAAGGATGTAATGCCCTGTATGTAATGTATCCTTGACAAGTTTGAGTGAAACTGATGGCCCTACATATTTTTTTGTTTTTGTTTCTCTTATAGATGTATGTATGAATGTATATGGTAAAGACGTCATCAAAATTGATATAATCATAGAAAAATGGATGCATAGCTGTCAAGTACATGGCGTACAGTATTTGATTTTTTACTTTTTCCTATTTTTCTAAAAACATTCTTCATAGTGGGATTGAAATATATATATATATATATATATACGGTAAGTTACGCATCGTTGGACGTTTCAAATTGTCAGACACTTAACAGTTAAGTCGCAACAATTATTAGTACTTCAACCAAGGATATCAAAAGAGATTGCAATGTAGTCAGAAGACATTTCTAAATATTCCTGTAAAATTTCGAATTGATTGATTACAAACGATAATTATATATTATAACAAAGTGGCAAATTGTAATTTCCAAGTTTCTTAATCCTGTAGGAGCTCAGCGTCGTTTTGTATTCTTAAAAAAACATTAAGAGTTATCGAGGTGTAGGTAGTACATTGACTTCCTTGCTTATTAAAAGAACAAAATCAAACATGAATCTTCCAAGTAAGTGAATGAAGCCTTTCCCAACAAAGAGGATAACTTGGATTTTGTAAAACGGTAATGCACAGATGTCAAAGGAGATAGTGTTGCAGTAATTAATATTGATAAATAGAACCAAAGAATGTAAAAAGCAACAAAGGCATCAACAACATCATCTGTTGGAATACAAATGATAGCTCTTGACTGTTGAAGTGAATGAAGGATTTAGAGTTGTAGACAATTCCTCTTCGTAATTAATCCAACATAATATATCCCCAAGACAATATAAAGTGAAGTTGACGAAATGAGAGAAAAAACACGATAATGCACATCTTTGCAAAGTTGATTACTTCCCGAGGTTCCGTGAGTTGAAGTGAAGCGACTCAGACTCCGAAAGACTCCATAGATACTTGACTAGAGTTAGAATCGGAGTAGATATTTAACATCGGATATTGGAGGTATCCATGGAATAAATGGCATCATATCGTAAACTGGGTCCATTATATTCCTTCCCCAAGACGGAGTTGGTAACACAGACATGAACCTTTATAAATTATATTAGTTATTAATACGACAAAAGGAGGAGTAGTGATGATTTCTTCTTTTTCTTTTTCTAATTTCTTCTTCTAATTTATATACCGTGTTCTCATAAAATAAAATGAAATCCTCTATCTCAAGGATTGCAAATATTTAAACAGTATTTGCACTCTTATGTATATTCATCTCCTATATTTTTACAATTTCATGGTGTCTGAAATTAAGAAACATGATTCTAATAACGTCTGAAATTAAATTTTTTGATTTGAAACTTGTCCGAATTTATGAATTTTCGGCATTTTTTGATAGTGTTTTTAAATCTTTAATAACCTCTTTATTCCATCTTTTAATGAAAATATTTTGATACAAAACTTCTTATAAAAATATTTATCAATGTGTCAATTTAAAAATCTCATATATAACGCAAGATGTCTAGATAAAATATATGAGCATAAACACCTCTTCGATATGTCATCTATTGTTATGAAAAATGATTGTACTTGAATGTAAACTGTTTTCTCAAATATCATTTTCTGCAATGGTGGTATTAGTTTACTACTCACTGCTGCACAGATAAGGAGACATTGGAGGGGCTTTATATCCTCAACATTTTTTAGAATGCAAGTTTTGTTGTTGTTGGACATTTAAACAACTTTTTATCTATATTAATGAAGCAAAGATTATGTTTATTCATAAAAATCAGTCAGAGGGTGCACTGTACAAGGATGTGCAGGTAAATTGGGACATTTTTTAAGTGCAATAACATAGAAAATTTAAATTTACATAATTTTTTTTCAAGTAATGTGAGGTTTGGTGTCTAGTTTAAGCACAAAATGTTTCGCTGAAATAGGGAAAAAAAAAACAAGAGAAAAAGTTGTAAATGTCGTCCGCTGTCGAAATGATTCGTGCAGGAAACAAGGCTCCCTCGATCGCCAAGACGCTATCGTACCCGAGGTCGACGGTCTATAGGATCTGCGACAAGTGAAAGCTAACTGGGCAGTCTGAACAGAAGTAACACAAGGCAAGAGACGACAAGAAGATTAACCCTACGTTTCTGACGTTCCACAAACGATCGATTGAAGCGAACCCGGCAACACCGATGACCGTGTCTGCAAAAACTGTGTAGTCGGCATGCAGACTGTCCAGAGGGCGGGGAACACCGACCTGAAGTTGAGTATTTACCAGCATTCGAAGAAGTACATATTGACATCAAAGATGAAGGAAGTGCTGTTGACCAGGAGCCACGGATAAGCGTCGTCCTGTAACTTTCTTCAGCTAACAGAAGAAGTGGACTGTAAACATGGTATACAACCACCAAAACAAACGCTTCTTGGCTAACTAGAAGGAAAAGGTCTCCATGGTCTACACAACTAAGCTCAAGGTCTTGGTCATGACGTTGGGGATCATCAGGGCTAACAGAACGGTGATGCCGCCGATGTTCTTCAACCAAAAAGAGAGGGTAGGTGTTGAAAAGTACTATGAGGTACTGAGGGACGAAGTCATCACGTGGATGAAAACCAAGTAGGGGGGCAACGGGTTCACCTTCCAGTAGGACTCAGCCCCCGCTCGTAAGGACAAGAATACCTTCAACTTGCTCAAGAAGGAAAATGTGCATTTAACATGGCTGTGGCTAAAGTTTTTTGACATCCTACTGAAGATATTATATTGTAGTAACAGGAAATGGCATACCAAATACCAGTATCATATATTGGAAAGATGAAAGCTATGAGATGTACAGTCTTAAGTACTCTCTAAAACGAAATTCGAAATATCTACTTACGAAGAAAAAATGAAAATTCTAGCTCTAGCTCCCCAGTCATGGAATTTAGTAGAAATTCAAGCTTTTTTTTGGCTGCACAGAGCAAGAAAAACAAGATATCTTGAAGAAAAGGATGGGCCACTTACTGGATACCAAATAAAAGTTCGAGATGGTATTTCTGAAGAATTGATAAATGAAGTTATTGTCACGTACGAAGATGATGAAAACTCTAGAATCATGCCAAGCTGCAAATATCATAAATGTAGTATGCCAAAACGCCTAATACTTTGTACTGTGACAGAATTGTACAACACAAACGTTGATGCTAAGATAAGCTCTAGTAAATTTGCACAACTAAGACGTAAATGGTGTGTTCTGCCTGGAACCTCAGGAGTACACATTGTAAGTGTTTGTACCATTCACCAGAATGTTGTATTCATGACCTCAGCGTGTGGATTTGATTACAAAAAGCTTATGAAAGATGTTGCTTGTGACATCGACAACCAACTCTGCTCCATAAAATGAATAAAAAAATTACATAAGGTAATTTAGAACGAAAAAAATAAATTGTTTTCTTTGTATAGTATTCACAGATGTATAGAGATAGGATTTGTGCAAGGAGAAGGTAGGAACAAGACATATGGTATTACTGAATTAAGAACATTGTTAATATCTGCTGCTTTTTATATGATTTTGGGGGAGACAATGAATTATTGCTATAAGGAAAAGAACATTCCAAATTTAATATATTATTAGTACAGGGGAAGATAATTACTATATTTAAATGCATATATTTTTATTTTATGATGCCTTTTTAAAGCAATTTTAACCAAAGATAGGATAGGATTCTTCTTTTAACCGGAGATGGTAACACACCCACGACTTATTAATAATGAACAAAAAAGAAGAAACAGCACACACATCAACCATCCGTTTTTCCTTTTCTAGTAGTAAACTTAGTTTTTTCTTTACACAGATCCCATCTTTAATGATTTACAAATACAGTATAAAGAAAAAGAAGGAGTATAACAGAGGGAGCACCGTTTAAATGAATTAAATATCGAAGGCTCAACTCAAATTAAAAAAGAAAAAATGTAGGAAGTACTTTATAAAGATCTAAAAAAAAAAAATGATTGTGACTTTAGATGACGTTTAGTAACGAGCTGAAGTACACACTGACTCTTTAAATCATATTAAATAAAAATCAAGGTCAAGATTAGAGTTTGAATTTAAAAAAAAAAGGTCAAAAACACTTAATCAAACATCACGTTTGAATAAACTGAGATACAGCGATAAAATCATGTCCTTGTGGCACACAAAGACATATATTAAAGTAAGAATGTAATTGGTATTAAATTTCATTAAATTCAACATTGAACAATTTTGACTTTAACATAGAGAAGAAATTATATTTAATTTAGGAAAATGAACAAAGGTGGAGGTTTGCACTCTTAGAATTAACCATTCTAGTCATTATGTGGGTGCCTAAAATAATATATATGTATTGAAAAATCATCAATTACTTTGTACATTGATTATCTTCTTTAAAATGTCTCAGAGCACACCATTTGCAAATCACTCGACTAAGGGATAGTCGTGTATGAAATAAAAAATTTAGGCTAGGGAAGAGTGTAATTTTAAATCAATTTCTTATTTTTATTGCTTAATGTTTAATTGAAATCCGGATTTTCTTACAGAAAGATAGTGAATATAGTGTAAAATCAACTAAATTTAAGGGGATGCATGTAGGTCTAATAGCCCCAAAGATATTGATCTTAGTTATGTATAACCATAAGAGTGATGTTAGGACAAAGGAAGCGGTAATAAATAAGGTTTTGATATTAATAAATTGCAGCCAGAATACTGACTGTCACAACAACTTACGGATATCTTTTTATAGTTTGCTCATGCCCTATTTTCCTGGACAATTCTAGCACTTAATTTGTAGTGTAGGGTGGGGTTCCATCCAACTTGTTGCAAGTTGTCTGACTTGGTTAACAACATTTCTAGAAATATTACTAATAATTTAATTATGTTACAGTCTATTGATTTTAATTCTGAATAAAGATATGACAGATCTACGATCATATCGGTTTGGATCTTTAAACGTAAATATTTGGATCCATATCCGAAACTAAAATTAAACGGATACTACTCTCGAATTTTAGGATCATTTAACCCAAACTATACATCTTAATAAATTAAATCCCGATTAGAGTTACAATTTTACTCAATACTGATTCCGAAACAGTGAACAACCTATTGTTATTACTATTATAATATAATTAATAGTTATTATGTGACGTCGTTACCTTTATTGTATCTCGCAACTTCACATCCGAAAACAAACAGAAAAAAGTGTGAAAATCAGTTTATAGTTAGCCAACTCTTCCAACTATGGAGCTATTATTAAATAAAAGCTTAAAAAGAGTTAATTCTAATTCAATTGATCAACATTCAGAACATCGGTTAAGGAAAGAAGGAAAAACATAAACAGCTGACAAAAAATGTAAAGTAGATTGTTTTCTCAACTCTTTATGAATAACACAGGTGTACAATTAGGGGGGGAATTGTGTACAAATCCATTGAAGACATAATCGAATTTATCTACGAGTGCCAAATCCAAAACTGATCTCAGTTTTTCCCTCAGTCATCTGAATTATGAAATCTCTGGGATTATAGTATGTCAGGACTATTAGCCGTCTTTGTCATTTTTTACTCTTAAAACAATCCCCAAATTAAAATTAGGATTAATAAAACTTATGTAAAATGGTTTTTATGATTAAAAATTGTTACTAGTGATTCTGTATCTTGTTCTGAACTTGATATATTTCCATTTTTAGATTGAGAAATGAGGAAAAACAACACTCTTCTTTATACCCTTATAACTTATTCATAGTACATGTGAAAAATATCATAGCTTTTATGATATGAACGAATATTCAATGTATAATCTATAAAAGGATATATTTAAAAAATCTGCATCTCCAAGGATTTTTGTTCCATTTTGTATTTTTTTTTAAGTGATTCCACATTTGATAGTGGTGAACTGTCAATATTCAATGTTTGAATTCGGAATCCAAATTAATAATAATAATAATCAACAACATTAACCTCTATTCAATACTTCATATATATATATATGAATTTAGCAAATAAAAAGGAACTCATACTAATTATTATAGCCCTTATATGAATATTAAAACATTTATATAATAAATATATCCCAAACTATTATTAATGTTATCAAAAGATGGGGAAAAGAAGACTATCATTTTATGGTTGAGAAATTTGCGAAAGAGAAATAAAAAGCAAGACGGCAAATTTTGTAAATCAGAAGTATGGCTAGGGGTAGCAATTTTTATACATGGTCCCTTTTTGTGAAAGTTGAGCCAAACTGCTACTTAGGTAGTGCTGTTTTAGTCTTGATTAAGGACTGAAAACTGTAGTTCCGTCCAGTTCGAGACTGGTCCCAAGGTCTGATTGGATAATTCCCAAGGACTGAACCAACACTACTGTCAAAAAGTAACTTTTTCAAATTGTAGAAGCTATGTGATAAATCACATCAACAATTATTCTTTGTGAAAATGCACCAATAAATATTTTGAAACGAGAGTTGCAAATAATGTGCTTATAAATTTAAATTCTATTGATGTTTTCTCTTCTCTCATTCTAAGTCAAGCTTACAGAATCTCTTTACTTTTTCTCAAGGATAACTTTTTAACGTTTAAAGATTATCATTTACAGTGCTACTAGAACAAGGTTCGGCAACAAGAAAATGGCTGGACAAGTGCAGCAGATTTATTAAATAAATTTATCTCTCTTTCTATTTCTGGTGACGTCATTGGGACGAGCCACAGTTATTAATACTAAATAAATTTAACAAGTAAAAATATAAATAAATGATATCATTATCAAAGATACTCTAAAAATATACTTTTAAGCAATATTTTACTAAATATAATGTCAAAAATAAGTTTTTAAATATAATAAATCATCAAACACAAAAGATCAAAATGATGAGTACAAATTCTGGCTTTATCAGTATTGATTTTGTCTATTCGTCGAAAAGCCAAAATACAAGCCTTCCCTCTTGCAAGGCCTTTCGGGAATCGGTGGAATGAAACGCCTCTCGGGGTTTACAAATAGTCAAAACACAGACTCTTTTAGTTTTATTTAACTTTTTCAATTAAATATATGAAACATCAAAAATATTATGAGATATAATTTAGGTATTTTCTTGTTGCCTACCTTTGTCCTAGTAATTTTGCTACAAGCAGTAGTCAAAATAAATAGTTATGCTACGTTTAATACTGATAATGTTTTTTATAAACTAGGATTGAGTAATACTTTAAGCTTTTTAAGATCAAAAATCCTTGGATCTGTGTCAGCGACCTGTTCTACCTATATCTAATTCCAAGTTACCCTCTATAAATGTAAAGTAAGTGACGTAAAACGTCATGGAAATTAAAATATGTTATAAAAGTGCATGACGTGTTATAGTATCAAAATTGAAATTAAAAAAAGCCAATTTTATAAGCAATGTGCGTGTACACTAAGTACGTGTATAGAAAATTTATCTCAAAGATCTTTGCATATTATAATTTTCAAATCTCAACAGCTCACTTATTCAAAAGTAAAGAGGTTTTATGATTTAAAATGTGTCTTGATTGCAGGAATAAAAATACCACGAACAATTAAGTTTTGGAAACACAAAAATAACTAATGTCGCATTTTCCTCCCCTGAGCAAGAAACATCTTCAAACATAAAACCTTTTCATATTGAAAGGAGAAGTTGCTTAGGTTTAAGGATTATAATTTACAAAAACCTGCGCACGGACAAAAGGTCAACCGACAGAACGTCAACTGAAAAACGTCGAATGGACAAAACGTCGACCAGGCAAAACGTTGACTGTAAAATATAAAATAAGGGGCTTCTTCAAATGGTGTTGCGATATATCCCCTTCAACATTTACTGCCTGAAAAATAACCCCACGTCCCTTATACAACCCGAATGTTGGGTCTGTTTGGGGGTACCCCCGTGTCCCAAAATGGGATTAAACCCACCGCCACTATTTAAGTAACCATTAAGAGCCCCTCACAACTCCTCACTTATACCCCAAATTTTGGGGCTGTTTTAAGGTGCCCACACGATCCGAAATGAGATAAAACCCACTGCCGCTACTTACATCTACCATCTCCCTCCATTTACACCCAAAAGGGCCACCGCAGTTTGAGGCGGTTTCAGGTTTCATCTCGTGTTGGGAACCCGCGATACTAAAAGCAGCCCCAACTTCCGGGATATATATTGAGGCGTTGGGAGTGGCTTTTGAAGGTAACTTATCTGACGGTGGTGGGTTTCATCACTTTTTGGTAACTTAATTTTAGTTTTATACATTCATATTGACATATATGGGAGTAATATTTATCCATTCATTAGTGTTAATATTCATGCAGATTCCTTTAAACAATATTTTTTTAAATATATTGAATGCATAATACATATTTATCTATGAATATTTAGCGAATTTGCTTTTTGAAGGCAAATTAATTAAAACTGTAATGTATTTTTTATTATTTAGTTATTTATTTACATTAATTATGCTATGAATTGCATAGACTATATTTGATAAGGGTAACATGTTTTCTATCGGAAGCCAACAAAATTATAAGGATTTATATTTGCCATTAAGGAAAGCAACTCACTCATCTGAATAATCTGAGAGCTGGCTCAGAATGTCGGATTGTTGAAAGTTTTAAATCGTGGTGAACTCCAATTTAGGCTCAGCAATCGTCAACATTCAGAGTCCCTTATTTTGTGATGAATATTGCCCAGGAATATGTTTTCATCTATTATGATTACTGTTGGATCTGCCTAAAAAGACTATAGTCCTATCGGTCTAGTCCTAATAAATTAGTTATTCGTAGGCATGGTTCTTATCGGTCTTCTATGTTAACTACGACAGTAGAAATGACGTAGTTACTAATCGTTTCAGCTGTTCAATATAACCTCTTTCTAAGAAACAAGATAACTGAAGCTTGAAGTAGGGAGGTGCGGGGCTAGAACTTATTATTATATATTCTAGCTATCATTAATTATTTCTTAGTTTTTATATTCTTCAATCCTAGCTAGAAGAGTAGAAATTAAAAAGATAGCTAGGACTAAAAGAGCGATGTATCGGTCTTTAGGACTGTTGAATAGTAAAAAAAGGAAATCAGTCCTAAAACTGATCCAATACTGAAATACATGCGTGCAAGGGATTGAGAATTTTACACCAAATTGAGTTATCTTTAGTTTAATGTTATTTTTTTTTTACATAAACTTTCTGGATATTTTAGTGAATAACGTTTTTTACGTACTTAAAATAACTTTCCTTTTTTATAAAAAGTCGTTTCTTTTTATTATTTATACTCTTTTTGCAAAAATATTCCTTTGGTGTACATAATTAAAATTCTACCGAGTTCATGATCACTTGTCCCCAAGGGCCCCATAAAACAGGCCCTGTTATATAGAAGAGAGAAAATATATAATGTTCCATCTACATTTGCATGCACAATGTATATTGTACATATATTTATATTTTAAAGTTGAAGACCATTAATACTTAGGCATAAAAAATATATTAATAGAATGTTAAATTTATATTAAAGCAAATAACAGGGGGGTGGGAGGGATTATTGAAGAAGGCTCAAGGATAGGTACTTATGCAACAAAAGGTAAATAAAAGATGTCGGTATATTCTTTAATTAATTTGCAATCAATTTCTGCGTGACCGGAAGTTACACCCTTGCAGTTTCATCCTCATACACATATTATAGGATAAATGTATCTTCCAAATATAATTTAAGGTCTTCCTTTACTTCAACTTGAAGTCCTTTGTATTTAACTATGAAATAATGGCATTTGAGTAATTCATATGAAATAATTGTTGTTTCTTATAGCATATAATGAATTCGAACAGTTTAATATGTTCTATTTTAAAATATATTTAAATTGAAATAAATGCACTCATTTTACACTACTGAATGCAAAAATATATTACAAATGACTTCAATAGAAGGGAGACTAATTTTTAAATCTGAAATTATATGCAGAAGATAGATTTATGCTTTTAAAACTCTTTAGGTTACAACTGTATAGTTCTGCACAATTTGGGCGGTATGTACTAGGCACCATCTTGCCTGAATATGTATCTTACCTTCCATAACTTCTTTGTAATCTTGAAAACTTAGAAGAATACTTTTTCATTCAAAATTATTATGGAGTTAGCTAATATTAGCCCTTAACCTGTTTTGAACTAGATTGGTAACATCTTTTATACAGTAGAGACCAGTACTTCATGCAATAATACTGAAGCTGGATACACGTTATTCGTGACATTTCGGTTCTCAATATATATATTAGGCGTTAAAATACTTTTTAAAAGCCCAGAATACATATTAGGTGAAATTTCTTCATTTGATGGTGAAAGTCTTTTTATCAAACGCTTTTTTTAACATTTAGGAGTTGCTCCACAAAAAGCAGGTGCTACAGGAAAATAATGTAATGTTAGCCGGAAAATTCGGATTATTTATGTAATGACTTAAAATAAATTGGAATATTATTGCTTAATAAAAAATGTTAATTCTGAGTACGAAAAAAAAAAAAAAATAGAAATTACTTTAAAAAAAAAAAAAAATTTTTTTTTTACAAGAAAAGGCATCCTTATAAATATAAGTAAACTTTCATTAAACGTTTGTTCTTGCTGAAATAACACATATTTTAAAACTGACCCCTAATTCAGAAGATTTCATTGATATTGTTAATTAATTATGTGAAATCTTTTTATTCCCGAATGGACTCCATAGAATTGTCTCATGGAAACAAGTACAAGTAAAAAAACTCCTTCGTAAAGGATAATTGTCAATTAATATTTTTTGGGAGACTATAATTTATAATTAGTTCAAAATAATATATGATAAAAGTGCAGTTTTGATCAGAATTTTTTGAAAAAAGATGGATAGAAAACAATGATATTCAAATAAATGAAGGCAGAGTTAAAGGGCACAACAAAATAATTAACTACAAATATGAATGATTTTTGAAGAAAAATACCAAAATAAACAGTAAACTGTCCCAAAAAGTATTAAAAATAATGAAATGGCAGGAACGAATCGCCACAAACAAAGGATTCTCATATCTATCAGACACGTCCATTTAAAGAAAGATAGATTTTCTATGCAAAATCATCAACAATGAGATTGTTTTTTCACAAAATAATATTTTGTTAAGAGAAATAATTTAAAAAAAGATTGGTTAAAAAAAACAGGACCCAGAGACTTTTTTGAGAATGGTTAAGAATAACAATTTTAGATATTTACTATTTAGATAAGAGCAAGACAACAATTTTTGGATTAATCGAAAAAAGAAAAACTGGGGTTGGGTATAAATGCTTTGGTTCAAGATAACGTGAAAGGCATGAAAACCCTTTGCTCAATCATTTTACATTTTGGTATATTATAAAAATCGTTACCAAAATCTTGTTTCCTGGTAGTGTGTATGAGAACACAAATGAAGAACGAATTTGCTTCTTTTGTTAAGCATCAAGGTAAAACAAATAATAAGGATTTTCTATTTGAATTCGATCATTTTGCATATGTTTGGGATCAGTTAAGGTGTGTTTTTTATTTGAAGTTTAAAATATAATTAAATACTAAAAATTTCACATATTTTTATATTTACTCATATAAAAACTAATTTTGCTAAGACAAAAGTTCAGAGCATCTTATACTAATTCAAATCCACAAGAACACAAGTGCCTGATATTTAGATCCAAAAAAAAAATGAGAATACCATTTCTTTTATTTCTTTTATTTGTTATGTTTCAAAGTATTAAGTGCAAGTTTCAAACCAAATTCTAAGTAATTTATGATGTAATAATAAGTTGAAATACTTGAGTACAAAAAAAAAGACTTTCATTATATGTCCTTAACAAAAAATGTCTTTAATAAAAATCTTAATAAATTTGATAATCAGATTTAGTAATACTTAACAAGCTAATCATAAATCTGTGATTTGTTTTTCCTATTAAATCTGGCTTAGGTAAGTTTATTTGTATTTTAACCCGTTATTAGGCTTAAGTTATCTTTTGAATTTAAAAATTAAAATCAATGATCCAAATAAAATGAAATTTATTTCTTGTAAAATTGTATTCTGATTTCAAATAAGAGCTTATATTTCAAATGCAAACCTCCAATCCTGAAAAATGTTATTTTATGGTTAAAAACCACAATATCGAAAGGGTTTAGTTCAAAAAGAAATAACTTCAAAGGAACTTATTGGAAGTGTAAATAATTAGGGTTTCATTTAAAAACAAAAAAGAATGCGGTTTTAGAACGCTTTTATCAGCAGTTATATTGATTTGATTTTTATTTCATTGGAGAAATAATCAATTAGTGGTCTATATAACAATAATTATAAACTCCATATTTTACTTATCTATATTTGATTTTTTTTTGTTCTTCTTAATAGAATCAAAATTGTTTCTCGGAGATATAAAAATTATATTAACCAAGACAAATTTTCGCTTAAAAAAATTAATTCAAATCAACATTATAAACAAATTAAACCTTTTAGAATCAGATGTTCTTTTGTGAATGAATCTCTAATTATTTAATCTTAAAAAATTCAAATAAAAAATTATGAAATACCAAATTTTAAGGAAAAAAAAATATATAATTAAAAATTAGTGTTTAGTTAGTCAAGTACTCATATAATTAAATATGGAATAGTAAATTTTTTTTTAAATTGTGTTTAGTTGTGTTAATATGTAAGAACATTTTTTAAATTTTATGGCATTGTTTAGTTAAGTAAATCAACTTAAAAAAGTACCGCTCAGTAATAACTTTTAATTATGAAGCCAAGACAAAAGTCTTAAAATGAGAGATTAAAATATGAAAAATGATATTTTAAATTGTTTAGTTGAACTAATAATGAAAATATTTGGTTAAATGAATGAAATTTCTCATAGAAAAGATGTAATTAGGATTTAGAATTTAACAGTACCAATGAAATTGAGTTCCCTTGAAGCTTAAGCAAGAAGTTTATGTTAGCATGTCCGAATCTTTAATCTATATCCACATTCATGTCGCCTATAATGATACATGGAAGTATATCACACATAAAATTTTATAACATTAACTGTGATCTTATATTTGATCTGTAAATATTTATTAAAGAAAAGCTTAATCCATAGTAATTCTTGTCAATAGTGTGTCTTTGATGAATACTCTTTGCACAAATAAGAGCACTCCAGATTCTTAGAAACCAATGATAGAATGTATTTAGAACAAGCAGACCCAGTTAAAAATAATCAAAATCATGAAGAAGGTAGAACCCCCAAAAACTTTTACAAGTTAAAAAATGTTGACTCTTACGTCATGTAAACAAATTATATAAGGATTAAGGTTCATAACACTTTTAATTAAAGCATATCACATCTGTCTGTCTCTTCCGCCTTTTTGTGTTTAGTGAAAGTTTTTTGAATGTTTCTATGAAAGTAAATATTAATCATTTAGTATTTTTCCAGAATTTTCCTTTTTTGAGGGAATTATCATTGTTTTTTGTAATTTATCCCTACTTTACATCTGAGGTCAAAGTGTGTTCTACATCAATAAGGGTTTATTTTTATAAGTCGGTTTACCGCTTTCATTCGAGTCCAATGAAATATCTTGGAATGGTTAGGAGTGGTTGGCTTCATTCTCGAGTGAGAGTGAAGGCACCTGTCTTTGACTTATTTCTGCCTTCGATATCTCGTTTTCTTCTAAACACACTTTCGTGAATTCTCCCAGTGTTCAAATTTTAAAACAATTTGTTGCCAATAATGTAAAAGAGCTGAATGAACTTGAATCAAAATTCACGAAAGCACTGGTTTTGTATTGAATTTCAAAATGAAAGGAATCCCCAGGACAGAAAAATGAGTTGTTGAATTGCAAAGCTCTAATTATCACAGAAATTACGAATTATGATACCTTAGTTGCGTAGGGAATAAGAGCTGTTATCATATAAGCTATTGCAAGATTACTAAACTTCCATTGATATTCCAGACTCATCTGGTTCTGGGTAGAAAGTTGACTTTGATGTTATTCGGTATTGCCCCTTAGAAAAATATTCGGACTATTTAAACGGGTTGTATGATCTTACAAAGCTTTTAATCAGAAATGATTTTACTACGGGGACTACCAGTTTTTTTAATGGTGAATTACTTATTTCATTTGATTCTAATTCACTCATTTTTCTGTTCTAGTTGTATAGTTGATGTCATGTGTCTTTTGAATTATATATATTGGCCAGATTTATTTAGTAATTTTTCCTTTACTAAGGAATTATGCAGGTTTTTAGGAGAGGAATAATTATATACTAAAATGTATATTTATGTTATTTTTTTACGTGGTCCTTCCTCCTACATTTATGGTATACACTGGCAAGAAAAAGTTTGGAAAAATATGGAGTTTCACTTATTTTTCAATTTACTTATGACTTTATCATCAGGTAATACAGTAATTAGGCTATTAATATGAATAAAAATAATGAGCCAATATGGTTATAAACATTTATTTTTAAAAAGAAATCTAAGTATTCTTGGTTAAATTTTAGCTTCATCAAAAATTCCTCCCTTTGCCTTTCACAGATTTTTGGGATTCTTGCTCTTACTTTTTCAAAATAAGGAGGTGTTATATCTTTCCAAGCATTCTTCAAAATGTCCCACATATAATTCTTACTTGTGGGATACTTTGTCCGAACTTTTATGTCTAGGTGTTCCCACAATATGTTCAAATCAGTTCAATTGGGCGCAAATCAGAGATTAAGCTGTTATTGTATAATAGATAAGATGTGAGAGGCGTCTTTCTTTTCCAAGAAGTTTTACAAAGATTAGATGTATCTTTTGGGCCATTGTCTTCTTGAAAAACAAACTTCCTTCCAATTAATCTCTGTCTAGAAGGAAGGGCTTGCGTCTTCTGGATAGAATGATAACTATTCTGTTTTAGTATTCCTTAGATCTGAAAAATGTTTCCAACTCTGTAATTCCCAAAACAACCCCAAATCACCACATTTCAACCTCCAAAAACAGCTGTTTTTTAAAGAAAAATAACTAAGTAATATTTTATCGATCTATTTTTTCAACATAATTTTTCTTCAGGTTAAAGTAAAAAATATTGATAAAGTCATTAACATAAACTTTGATGAAAATGACAAAAAACTATGTTTTTTCCAAACATTTTCTTATGTCATCTGTAAATATAAAATGATAACCTATAATAAAACTAATATAACCAAAAATAAAATAAAAAATATTGCGTGTTAATCACGGTACATATATACTTTATATATTGCCCTTCTAGAATTGTCATTCTACCATAATGGCAAAATTACATTTTATAACAAAATTGCAAAATAATTTTTTCATATTATTTTTTCAACTAACAAAAGCTATATAAAAATTACATCTTTTGTGAAGTCCATACACAATATGATATATATATATGTCAGTAGTGAGAAACTGTCCATGAAATTGGGTATTTTATTAATAAGCAAGCCATTTGACTACTTTATTCAATTTAAAATACACTCTAATACTGTATCTTACTTTATACTAAAAGTAATGCATATATAATTTTTGGTTGTACATAGGGAAGAGGAAAACTATCTTTCATTACTCTATGGACTCTTACCTATTGCTCTTATCGTTTTTAGTTGAGTTTTTAAGGAAGAAGTCGAGAGATTATAAGGGTTAAAGTCCAGAGATTAATTTGATTGATGACATATCAGCCTATGCTTTGCCAAGACGTTATCATAGACCAAGGACGTCCACAGGGGTGGACTGGAGGTTTGGTAGCCCCTCCCTCCTTTTTACTAGAAAATCATACATTTGATTTAATTTTCAAGTCTATTCTCCTAATAATTTAATTTTTTAAATTTTTTTAGAAAAAGTTCAATTTTTTATGAATAACTATAGACTTTTGAAAAAAAAAAAATTCCAGAATTTAACATTTTAATTTATTTTTCCATTAATTTAATATATTAATTTTTTTTCCAAAAAATTAATTTTTCAAATTTTTTTCTAAAAAATACAATTTGCTGTGAATACCAATATATTTTTCAATTTTTTTTCAAATATAATGACAGTGTCTGTCATGCAAACACCGAGGCACTTAAGGCCACTATCAGCTAGCACTGTGACGCTATGAAAGAAAACTTCATCCGCAGCGGGTGCTAGGCCTTCCTCCACCGCCTGGAATACAATGATAAAAGTAATTCTACAAAATTAAAAAAAATTAATTTCATTTATGGCCCAAACATATTTTCACTCTAGAATAAAATTGTGCTATGGTGTCGATAGGGCTTCGAGAATGAATGAATTATAAATATTATACCAATTGAAATTAATAATACTTTTAAAAAATAATAGAAAAATGTAAGATAAAAAGTACACTTGGCCCATGGGGG
Organism: Lepeophtheirus salmonis; assembly: GCF_016086655.4. NCBI lineage: Eukaryota > Metazoa > Arthropoda > Copepoda > Siphonostomatoida > Caligidae > Lepeophtheirus > Lepeophtheirus salmonis. The sequence continues at coordinate 2,960 of NW_027295835.1, read as the reverse complement.
ATCGAACCTACGACTTTCGCGTGCTATTAGCACGACGCTCTAACAACTGACTAATCACCAAAAATTTAAATATATATACTTTTAAGTAACTCCTTTTCAGTTATTTATAGAATGTTTCTAGGGGTTTTGGACATTGGAAGATATTTTAAATGGTAGTAATCACCATATAAACATTAATTATTGATTATGAAATGAAACACTTCAAAACACGTCTCAGTTGTAGTAATAGCTTTATGAATTTTTTGCCCCAAAAAAAAAGGAAAATTCAGAACATAACTAATTATAACTTGTGTTTGCATGTGCTGAAAAATTTAAATTGTTCTCAGGTACAAAGCCATATTTTTGCATCTCTTTACTTATTTAAGATACAGGTTAACACATGGACCAGAATTATGTAATATTTTGGAGGCACGCTCAGACATATTTAAACAAGTTATTTGTAGTTTTCTTCAGTGTTTTTTTATCTTTCCTACAGATGTCAGAGTTTAATCAAGTTCCTATTGAGACTGTTTCACTAAATTGGAAAGTGCTTTTTTAATGAGACCTACGCATATTTCAACACTGGAATTCTTTTTCCCCTCCTGTTTAAAAAAAAAATAATAATAAAAACCCAGGATTTCCTTGATGTCAGAAGAGGATATTCGAATTTTTGGAAGGAAGTTTTTATAGTTTAAATTGTTGTGAAAGATTCGAAGAACTGTCTCATTTAGTAAACTTAAACAAAAACTACTCCAATTGAACGTTTTATTTTTTTCAAAATAACATTAAAACATACCCCATTATAATTAATAGTTATAGACATTACCTCGATAGCTAACATAAATCGCTTTCTATATCGTACCTTCAAATATTGACACATTTTTACTGGAATATTATAAAAGCCTGTTTGCATATCAGAATTAGTTATTCAATATAAGATGGATTTCTCCGAGGATCTATGGACTTAAATGCACGCCGCAGATTCTTCATCTAATTCAAATCTAAATTTTGTGATGGTAATAGCAAGATTCAAATTGAACAAGTATTTTAGATTTGCAGAGGTTTATTTGGTTGTGTGATTTTTTATTTGAGTCAAAATTGATTCCTAAAAGAAGTTATCTTTAATGAAATGTTTTTTGGTTAACTCCAATCCATTTAAGAGATGTTATTTTCTTGCAGTCAAGAAGGGTGTAAAACCTAACTTAAAGTTATCTTTGAAACATGGAAATATTCTCCAAATCGTCACTGATGTCCTTCCTGGTCACTCTTGGGTTACTGTTGATTTTTCTACTTATGGTTATCTCCAACTTGTGGAAAATGTATAACTTTCCTCCTGACTTTGAAAAGTTTTCCACTATTCCAATTTCTTGAAAATATTTGAAAATATTGTTTTAGGATTTCAAAAAGAAAGAAAGAAAAGAAACTGCTTGGAAGGCAGCTATGCTGACCATTATACCACCGACGCTTCCTCTTATTCACATCATGATGAAGTATTATAATGTTTTTGGATCTTTATATTCCAAAGTTCAACAAGGACGCGTATCTTTAGATTTATATTTGCATGTAAATATAACAACATATAAGACATAAATATCATGTGGATATAGAATGAAGGAATACAATCAACAATCAGAGAAAATGAGTCAAAACAAATCAAAGATTTTTAACATCAATAAAAAGTGAATCTCTCTACTTTTTGACCTTCATATTTGGGCCATACTCAGCCATACATGAATACTACTAATTCCCCAATTTTCATTACTTTATTCACTTAACTTTACTATTTAATCCTTGATCCAAAGATGCTATTGAAAAATTAAATAAGAGAAAGACATAAAAGATTTTGAAGGCAAGAACATGTGTCTCGAAAAGTTATAACAGTGCTTCCCAGTTTATATCAAACATGGCATTTTCATATTAATCCTTGGAGTAGTAGATAAACAATAAAATCCATAAAAATGCTCTTTAAGAGGCAAAATTACAAATAAAAAACTATTTGCGTCGACCCGGGAATCGAACCCGGGTCAACTGCTTGGAAGGCAGCTATGCTGACCATTATACCACCGACAACATACTTCCATATTTGTCTTAATTTATAATTCTATACTTGTACACTTTTATATTCAAAGTTCAAAAAAGGACGCGTATCTTACATTTGTACTGGTATGCATAACAAAGAGGCACGCCTTCTAAACGGAAGACAGAAGTATCTTGTGCATACAGAGTGAAGAAATACAATCATTCCACCGTAGAAACCAGTCAAAAACAAATCAAAGAATTATAACAACAATATTCGTCTTTGCCTTCATATTTTGGGTCATAGGGAACCATACACGAATATTCGTAATTGCCCATATTTCAATCACTTAAATATATATATTTTATTGTATTTAAAAAAAGGATAATCCTTTATCTAAAAGATGCTGCAAAAATTAAATAAGAGTAATACATAAAAGATCTTGAAGGAAAGCAAATGTGTCTTGAAAATATAAAGGACTTGAAGGATTTCATGTTTGAAATGGGGCATGAGTTTGTCAAGATATTTTTTCATTTCTTTCCTTTAATTTCAAAAATGTTAGAAATTTGAAAAAATCAGTACTTGGATTCAGTGAAGAAAAGATAAATCTCAATAAATTATGTGATGTTTTATTTTGTCTGCTTCAAGTGTATTGAGACATTTATATATAATTTGTAGCTAGATATTATCTTGTAATCAAATGAGAAGAGGAGGAGGATATATGAAGCTCATTTCTAGGTTATTATTCCTAATTCGTTTTTATTTGTTGCAATTAGGGTTTCAAGGACCCCAAGAAGGTGAGAGAGAATGCAGATGAAAAATGAAGAGGATATTCGACTTTTTAGAGGAGAAAAGTTTTTATAGATTCTGTTTTTTGACACACTTGGCTCCCTACAGCCCTGATACGAACCCCTTTTGGGTGCACGTGGAGGAGAATGCCTGCAGTGTCCGTCATGCAAACACT
>NW_027295834.1:0-609 GCF_016086655.4 Lepeophtheirus salmonis | reverse complement strand
GATATAAACAAACACGATATCTTAAATACAAGCAAAATAAATATTGCTCCTAATATTATTGGACTAGTAACGACTAGTACCTTCATCCCAGGATTAATATTTGTTCTAGATTCGTAGGTTGTTGAATTATATCACTTGAAAATAATTACAGGATTTCAAGTTTCATTTCTAATTGTATTTCTCTCAGTGCTGATTTTACGAAATCATTGTTTATTCACGTTTTGTTTCTATGTCTGAATTCCTATATTCCCTATCTATCTTTCTCCCATTTTATCTTGTACTTCATAAGTAGGGCTGGACATCGAGCAAGTACAAGGAAAATGGGAGAACGAGACATATGGTACTAATGATTAAAGTTATGGTTTCTGAAGGATAGAATATCATGCTATTTTGCAATAGAAATGAGAAAAAGTAGTCGAAATTTTCAAATTCAGGAATACTTGATTTTCTTCGTGAAACTCATAAAAAAAACTTTCATGTTTCTATATTATAGATTTATTAACATTGAGATCTTTTAAATTTCTTCCATAAAAGTCCCTAATATGATTATACAGTGAATAATCAAAAAATAATGGCTCACATTTTAGTTGTAGCAGTAGATTACTAGTA
>NW_027295833.1:0-238 GCF_016086655.4 Lepeophtheirus salmonis | reverse complement strand
ATGCAATTTAAGCTTTATTTAATTAATAATACATCAATAATAGTATCAATTAAATTAATAAATAAAGAAAATTGTAATTATTAAATTTCAAATATTAATTTTTTGAAAAAAAAATCAAATTCAATTCCTTAATGGGGCGGGAACAGCTACTTCAGTCCTCCCCTGCGAACATCCTGATATAACTAGGCAGGCAATACAAAAGCAAGCTTGAATGATTTTTCTCAAAACATGCAACCTG
>NW_027295832.1:0-806 GCF_016086655.4 Lepeophtheirus salmonis | reverse complement strand
ATCAATACATAATTTCAAATTTTCTATTTTTTATTACCTAAAAAAAGTGTAGGCCTCAAAAAGTCCATGAGATGTTTAAAAAATTAGAACTCCATTATTTAGAAATTTTTTTAAATTTTTAATAAGACGTATTAGGATATCAAAAATATATTGATTTTTTATTTATTTTCTAGGTGAAATGAAATACTTTTGCTTGAAGGAAATTTATTTCGTAAAATAAAGTGAAGTCTAACGGACATAATTTGTCATAAAGGTAACTTATGGCCTCCATTAAAAAATTATTCCTGCTCCAAAAACTGTACTTGTACCGCTTTTACAGCGCACCAGTCTGCAGACTTCCTTTGTTATAATACCACATTTTTAAATTAACATAAAATAACAAAGTATATTTGTTTTAATTTAAAATTTAAATTTATTGGTGTATAAATATTTTCAAAAGCATTGTTATAATTTTTTTAAATTATTTTTCTATTCTTTGATATTAGAAAATCGATATAAATTTTATAATAGAGCTATAGAAAATTATTCTTTAAATTGTGTGTTTGTTTGGATCCTAGATACGCCTCACCAAACTGGAACTCAATCCGATATCAACTGGTCGAGGTTCATTGATGAGTCTCTAATTTTATTAGTATAAAATAAATCATAATTAAAAATCTTCAAAAGTTGTACTGCCATTGATTTTTTCTTTTCCACGGACTCCGTAGCCAGTTCACTTATTTCCTGCATTGTACTGCCAATGGTATGGCCAAGATGAAAAAGCGTTTCCTCATCTTCTTCAGAGAGTCGTCAGATCGGGTTCAGGG
>NW_027295831.1:0-1995 GCF_016086655.4 Lepeophtheirus salmonis | reverse complement strand
GCTGGACCCTTAAGTAATTATGAGGAACCCGTTGGAGCTTATAATGTGGTCCTGAGCCGTTCTGACTGGCTTATTACAACATCCCCCAAACACCATAAGGCTTTATGCAGTAATACTGTTAGTATGTATGTCAGCGCTCCGTTGTGTTGGGTGAGGAATGAGAAAAATAGTCATGGAGTATTCTTGAATAGTCGGCAGGAGCGAGTGGAAAAGGTGAAATATTTGATATCAAGGTGATGTTTCCATCTCCCCCTCCTATTCCTCCTTTTTCTTTTTTCCTTCTCCCATAAAATATTTTTACTTTTGTAAATTAATAACTAAAAATTGTTTTTTTGTATTATAAAAGTTATAAAAAATTACAATTAGATCTGTTGAACTCATTGATGCCGATAATTGTTGTGCGTACTTTTTTTACATTTCATGATATAATTAACATATTTAGGGTTGATACTACACAAAAAAACAACTTGAAATTGAAAATTCATCCGGTAAAACAAAAAAGATAGTTACCAATCGGCATAGATAAATAAATATCTTAACTGTCTTCTGAGTTACTGACTATTACTATTTCATATCAAATTACAATCCAAACATGCATTTATCTTATGATTGCTTTTTGTATGGAATGCCTCCATACACTTTGGGTGAACAGGTAAGTTGCACATTTTGCAAATGTACCCTGAATGACGTCCACAAATTCGGCATCTTCTGTTCTTAGCATCAGAAGTTCCTTGGTTAATGAGATTTGCTATAGAACCTTACTTCATTCATTAAATATTTGGAAACAACTCCTTTAGGACCAGGATGCGCTTCCATTTAGTGCCTTAGGACGTCAAAATGGTAATCACAAGGTGCCTTGTGAAGTCAAGTAGATGATTTTTTTTCGTTTTATTATTTTTATATCTCATCCATGCATTCACAACCTTTGTATTACGGCTCCATAAAACTAACACCCATCAGCCGTTATTTTCTTGGATAGCATTCTTACGCAATATGCACCTACCTATTGATCTATACCATCCATATGCTTATGATAAGTCTGTATATAGTTGGGAACATAAATTTGAATGGCTCCACAAAATGCTTCATTCATGTTTCCTCGACATTTCTTATCTATAATCTTCCTCGATTCCAAAGTTGTTTTTCCAAGACGATAATCTCGCAACGTAGAGGTGTACGCTATTTGTTTGCATGCTCATTCTTTCCGAAGGATACAGAGCTGTTTTTTTGCCCATTTCCATTACAATGTTAGGACCATGACCCAGCCCATGGTCAGGAGCATTTTATATGAGCCGCAATACGGTTCAAGATAGAGCAAAGTTCCATTGGATTTAGCAGCAGCCCATAGTTTGAATACGAACCTAACAGGTTTTCCCGCGTATAAACTGTTCATTTCTGTGCCTCCCGTAATATGGAAGCATCACTTCGTCAACACTTAGAAATTCCTCTGCCTTGTTGATTTTAGCAGTTTTATTTAAGTATTCAAAGATAGGTCTTACTTTATTGATCTTCATCAAGTGCCATATAGTTCCTAAAATGAAGACATTGCAATATTTGGTGGAAAACGTCTCTTCTCATTGAATGCACAACCATTGTTGACATCAGGCTTTTGTGTCCAGTAGAGCCTTCTATTTGACAATTTATTATATCCAGAAAGGATGAGAATAGCAAAGATAACTCTCAAAGTATCCCGAGAATCACAATCATGAGGCAGAAACTTTTGCTCTGCATAAAGTTTGCTGAGCAACAGACACCATTCAAGGCATACATCGTTCAGTAATGTCCAATAAGTTCCAAAATTTCATCCAAATCCTCTTCATTGCTTGCAGAGTTATTTAAAACTGTTGTCGATTAAGCTATGTCACTATTTTGTTTTTTCACAATGGAAAATAGATGCTTCACTTTAACATCTCTTGTTATAAATGATAAATTCTAAAGGTTTTTAATATTAAAGTTTTCAGAACTCAAATTCAAAACAAATGCAAGAATTATTTA
>NW_027295830.1:0-351 GCF_016086655.4 Lepeophtheirus salmonis | reverse complement strand
ATCATCTACAAAAAACAAGTGGTTGTCTCTTCTGCAACTGAAACATCTACCATGTAAATCTCGCATTAGTCTAGGAACTGTCTTTTTAATGCTATTGACCTTTTGTCCTTTCTTGTAGGCTGACAAGGCATTAATATTAATGTAAACCAATGTATCTTGGAGAACGTCTGCAGACTCCCATGCAGTGGCTACATTTACAAGTCATAGCTAATGAGTTCTCATACTATCGGGAGGAGCACAAGCTCAATCACGCAACATGTTGTGGTAAAAACATCATTTTTATGATAAATTCAACTTGGTGAACTCATATGAACTTTGTACAATTGTAAGTGGTTGTAATTTTTATATCAA
>NW_027295829.1:0-1632 GCF_016086655.4 Lepeophtheirus salmonis | reverse complement strand
GTATACACAAAATCAAAGTACAATTGCTACTGGTTCTTAGGTCATAGTCCAAGGCCCATTAACGAAGCAGTGGGATGCATTTACTCAAGTTGTTGGAACTCCAAATTTCCAAAGATATAAGTTAAAATTTCACACTAGAATATGCCTCTAGAGAAAAAAAAGTTATGGGAACAATTCCAAAAGAAAAGATTCCATTAGACGATGGTGATGATGGTTTAACAAAAACATCTATCAAATAATAATATTATCGACGCCTGTACTTAGAACCAGAAATCGAACAAAATTATACCAAACTCTATAAATCCAATCTTATGATAACAAGATATACATGGTAAAATTATTAGATCAATATGATTAACTGAAAGGATTAATGATCGAAACTAATATGCTGGCCTACGACTAGTAACTCCTTCTGTTCATCTTCTTTAGTCTTATTTTACTAAAATGTGCAAGACAGTTATAATAATAGATATAGTATTTTATAATTCAATACTTTACTCTTTATTCATTTACACATACGATCATTCCAATTTTATTCCCATAATTTGCGTAAAGTATTCGATTTTTTGGAACATTAAATTTATTCAATTATTGTTAGTATTTTAATTGATATTTACGAGTGGAAAATGGATGGAGGAGTTTAAAAAATTATTACAAATGTAAGGGACTTAATAATTAAAATCGTTCAACCGTTTATCATGTATTTAAAGAGATTTTATGTTTTGGGGGGTCTATATAAAGGATGTTCACGCTCTTTTCTCAATAAATCAACTAATATTCGACCCTTAATTTGTCATAATCATATCAGATTGTGTACGTACATAGATATTGTGGACATTTTAGAATTATGTTGAAACATACAGTACTGTTTAGAATTTGTGCGTTTAATTGATACCGTATCATGATCAAAATCAAGACAAGAGTTATGCAAAATTACCAAATCATTTGACAATTTTTTGGCAGAGAATAACTTCCTCATGGAACTCAATTATCCCAATAGTTCTTCAGTCACTTGCTTCACACGACCACCTAAATTATTGGTTATTAAACACTAACGAACTACTCTTTCGGACAACATAGATAACAAAGAAAACCAACTCTCACCTCGTACAATTTCCTGGTAAGAGGTCACGTCTTGAAGCTATGGTAGAGCTTCAAAGATAAGCAAAGCTGTTGGCCACCACACCTTTCTGGTCTCTTTGCTAATGGAAATGTTCCCTGCAGATTGGTAAAAATGGAAGTTTAACCTTTCAAACCCCGGAGATTTGTTGAACAAACGGCTATTTCATTGTGTTAGTACTTCTAACGACTCCGTTCTTAATATCAACAAAACGTATTTCAAATATCCCGTTTACAAACTCGCATCAGAACCTGTTTCGACACCGATTTGTGACAAGCTCTTACTTTACAAATTCCAAACACTCCCCTGGAAGAAGACACAAAGTGTAATTTCTGTAAAGACGATGTGAAACGTCCTCTTACCTCTTCTCGGATTGCCGGGAGTTATCGGAGCAACGAGGCAAATTCAAGGAAAGGGTTAAGGAAGGCTACGAAGCAACACTGAAAGAGCGGGACTTGCTTTTCTTCATGTCTACACAAGCCGAAAAAGACATGCAGATCGAGACACTTACT
>NW_027295828.1:0-584 GCF_016086655.4 Lepeophtheirus salmonis | reverse complement strand
GAAGAGTTATCAAATTCAAATACTCAAATATGTGTGAAAAAATGGGGGCTGCTTAGTCTTAATTGAGTAGAAGCTGGAGCTTGCTCATTACTTTAAAATCGAACAAGAGCTGCGCTCATAAAATTAGTAACTGAGCGGGAGCAAGAGTTTGCTCAAGAATTTTGGGTGAACGAATACTCGGATCAAAAGTAAGTTGTTGAATATATTCATTTCTCCATATTTCAATCAACTTGGAATCTTTATAACATTTTAATCAAATAAGTGGTGGGTCAAAGATCAAAAATAGAAAACATTCCAATATTTTTTTACCTGCATAAAAATATAAGTACAGTCAATTTATTCATAGATATTTTTATTTGTATTTTAAGCTTCATATTCAAATGTTTATAATTAATTTAGAATTTTTGATGTTGGAATTCTTCTAGAGATTTTTTTTCAATGCATCAACTAGTATACTATAGTTTATTTATTGTCTTAATGATATTTCGATGCTTTTAGCTCAATTAAATAACATAGTTCACTAATGATTACATCCTTACTTTTCATGATGAAGTGAATAGTAAGTACATAGAAGATAATTCAAC
>NW_027295827.1:0-823 GCF_016086655.4 Lepeophtheirus salmonis | reverse complement strand
CCCTTATATAAAGCTTTATTTTTTATTTAAATATTTTTAAATAAATAGTCGAAATGAATGATTTTGACTAACAAAATCATATTATTCAAGTTGATTATTCTCTATGAACTTCAAAATTATATTTTTTTTTTCTGTTTTTGAACTTCCATGTATGTATGTAGCTCCTTCATAAGTTTTACAGTATTTTCTAAGTTTTGTTTGATTTGTGTATTTCATTCATTTCTTAATGGGTTTTAGGCTCTTTAATCCCTTAACACATAGAATTTTGCAAAATGGACTGATTTACTTTTGAGTCTAAAACCAATCATCTGCCCCAGAGATAGAACACCTATCTGGCCAAAGGGAATAAACAATAAGTAGAAATATTGCACGTTAATTTCAACATATCTGATGTAAGTTCGGAAACTATTTCCACTTGATTTGAGGCTAATGAGAAGGTCTTTTATGATGACGTAAGCATTACATAATTCATAAAAGTACTTGAAATAATCTCGCCATCCAGAATTTTATCTTCTGTTAACATTTGTAACTTTGGATTATTATAGATCAGTACAATATTTTTCAAGATAATAATAGGTCATGGATATATTTTTAATTAATGAGTAAATCACTTCAGGTTTGGCTAATGGTTCATGGATAAAAAAACTTATAGTATGCTCGAAAAGGTTATCGAAAATGTGGTGTTGACAAACAAGAAATTGGAGCTGTTTAAAGTCTTTGCCTATGATATTGATTTGAAGAAAAATGGATAGGGAAAAAATGTCAAGGAAAAAATGGCAGCAGAAAGAATAGGAAGATAAAAAACAAAGGAAAAGTGTCTATG
>NW_027295826.1:0-2780 GCF_016086655.4 Lepeophtheirus salmonis | reverse complement strand
TTTCAATTCACTATTCGTTAGTGAACTGAACAAAGATGTTTTATCACCGGAGCATAAAAAAATGAAAACATAGATTGTTATTTAATCTTTTTTTTTATGCTCAGAAAAATATTTATCCTTTGTTTCAATTCTATTATAAAACAGTCAATTTTGGGCCAATGAAGGAAGGTTTTTGCCTTTGAAAAATATCATCAAACAATCATCAAAAGCTGTTTTGTAACTTAACTAAACTCCAAATGTTCTCTTAGAAAGATTTTTAGCTTAGAAAAATGAGCAATTTTTACACAAAAATGGTATAAACGAACAATTTTTTAAGCGATTGCTCTTAAATCCTAAGTAAACTGATCAGTATTATAGATATGATAAATTCACTTTCAATAACCTTTTCAGGCCTTGTCTTTGTTATTTAACATACACCTTGTGAAGCGTAAGTTCAAAAATAATAAACAATAATTGGAGTTGACATTTTTGTGTTGAGTATTATGCTATTCTCCTTACGAAGTGAGTTTTATATTTTGATAAAATTATATTTCCTGATGGGAAAATAATCAATAATTCAATGGATACGCGTTAGAACAAAAGAATAAAAACCATACAGCATTATTACAAGCATATTATTCTTCCCAAAAATTGCTTTTATCCTTTAAAATCAGTTTTTTATCCAATATCTTAAAGAAAAGTAATAAAAAATATTGATATTTTTTATCAATAGACTGCATGATATTATACAATTGTAATCTAAGGTTGGTGCTTTTATTTTTAGTGATGTTCGTGATTATAGGTATCTGACTGTCAGCAGTCTTCCCTTTTTATTATTGAAGAAATCTGATATAACAATTACTCGGTAAAGTTTTCTATTTTGACACTTATGCATACTTGGTAAAAAAGTCTTTAACTTTTTCGTACGAACAAAAGTTTGAAAAAATAATAATATCACTGAATATTACCAAGTGGCCAATCAAAACTTGCAGTAACTGTAAACTAAATTAATTAAAGTATCTTTGGAATCAGAAAAATAACTCAAAATATTTGTTATTTATTTAATGCTGTATGCTTGGCTATGGTTATTTTTCAATCGTCATTATTGTAGTAAATATCTATGCCACATATGAATGGAAAATATATAATACAATAATAATGATTATATATCAATTTATTAAAGTTCTTTAAAATAATGGAAGCAAATAATAAAAACTACATTACGAATAATTACAATAATGGAAAAATATTATGTGCATTGTACGTCAATACAGTTAATAGACTTGAGATTGTGTAGATTTAGAACATTTTTCCAAGGGATTCATTTATATTAATTTACATTATTTATGGCGTTTATAAAATGTTAATAAAAGAAAGAAAGAAGCAAACAAAAACATTGGAAAAAACAGTTTTCCTTGGCCTCCTATTGTCAAACCTCCGGATTAAAGCAATAATCCTTACAATCAAAAGTTTGGAAGCCTATCAAATTTTAAAAACTTCAATATAAAATACATAAGAAATAAAGAGTGGTCTAGTAAAATCTCAACACTTTGAATTTTAAACTTGAACCAGATATGATTTAATTAATAAGAATATAATTTCAAGAAAATTGATTTTATATATAGATGTGTGCCTGAGCTCTCTTAATCATTAATGTAGCCGCCCTCAACAGCAATGATTGCTTCCATATGGCGGTGGAAGACCTGACATCCGCTGCAGATTTAGAACTCTGTCATGGCGACCACTGGTCGCTGAAAGTGGTTTTGAGGGGCTCAGTGTTTGGATGAAGAACACTGCAACCCTACCCCCTCAACTGTACTGACTTTTGGGTGTATGTCAGGAAATTGGCATCAGAGCTGTAGGGGACAAAAGAGTTCAAAAGAGTCTTTCAACGAAAAAGAAATCATGAGATCTACTGCATAGGACCTGATGGATTTGAAGGGATTTGGTAGTTTTCTTTAACTCCTCTGGATCTGGGTTGGCCTTTTTGACATACCCCTTCTTCCTCTCAACGTTTTCGGACTTGCTGACGGCGTATACAATTGTCCTGACAACTCCCAACTGCTTGGAGTGCGCGAATAGAAATTTGTTGATCACGTTCAAGTGTAAATTTCTCGACTGGTCGCATGTTGTGAGACATCAAATTTATTTTTGTTTGTAACTAATTGTTATACTTTCATATATCGAAATATGAGATAATTTCAATCACTCAACCTGCAATAGTTATTGAATTAGCAAGTGTTCAGAATTCAATGGACCACCAGGTATAATAATTAAAGCCAGTATAACATTATCAAGATAAATCCAAGACCTCTTCATGCACCTGTAATCACCGACTGGGCAGAGACAGCTTCTAGGATATCCGTTGAATTGAGTAAATCCTCTTGCAGCCTTGGTGGAACTGAGACGAGTTTATTTTTAACATCATAAACATCATTTAACATATCTTGGAATTTTGAAATAATATAAACGTTGCTAGTAGATATTTCATAATGATGAGTTCCTGGTCGTACTTTTCACGAATGATACAATCCACCATTTTAACAACACAAGCAAAAGTAAAACAAATGGAAGAGATCTCGATATTTGCTTTACAAAAGGAGAACAGTCTAGATTAAACATTTGGTTTAAACTTATTATAAAAAAGAAGAGGTGGCCAATCTGTATCACAACCATTTTTGATTATAATCTATTATTTTGTTTATAAATATTGTTTTAGGATCTGATACCTAATTCCAATGCGATTCTAGTAAAAATTACTGATACCGATTCTGATTATTTAATATTTAAAATAATAGTAA
>NW_027295825.1:0-2674 GCF_016086655.4 Lepeophtheirus salmonis | reverse complement strand
TTTTCTTTAAAACAATGTAGTAAATAATACACGTTCCTCTGAGACTCTTTAATAAAGGAGCCATTAACAAACAATTTAAAAAAAAAAAAATTGTTTTTGTTAAAAATAAACCCATAAAAGAGTCCCTATCGTTACTATAAATTGGACTTTGGATCAAGAACTTTGACCTGCATTTGGAGCTCAAGAATCCTTCCAGTGTCTCAGACTATAAGATGCACAAGATCTACAACTGGAGAATGATATATTTGTTTATTTATTAATGTTTTTATGATGCATTTTATTGCTCACTACTAACTAGGCGATCTATTTACTCACTTTTGCGTCTAGGGGAGTAATGTAGGAGTTTGACTTGTTCAGATGATATTAATTATTCATCATAGTACCTTGTATTCTTTTTCTAGTTTTTTCCTTTTTATTTTTTCATTTTTACTCAGTTAGAATAAAGATATTTAAATCTTAACACATATACATATATAAATGTACTACAAGTACTTAAATCCTCTTTAATCGCAAATACATGGCTGACAAAATTGTTATGAGTTTTTATCTCCAAGTTGTGCTGTAAATATTTAATTATTTAAGATAACATAATCATTTTTGAGTTGAAAAATAAGATGTCAATTGAAAATATTGGATTATCTATGCAGTGACTTAAAAAAAAATAGAAGAAACATTTTTGAAGACCTTTGGACAAATTAATTATAAGATACCTTTTAGAAATATATATAAAAACCACTTTGTAAAAAAAGTCATGACATAAAAGATTGACCCAGTTTTTAAACGAGGCTTGAACTTTTTAAGAAAATATCATTAAAAAAATATTATATAAAAAAAAGTACATTTAATATATTGAAAAAAAGAAGATAGACCATTCAATTAAAATAAACCTGAATTATTTATTTCTATTTTATTATTTAGGGAAAATGAAAGGTTCATATGGCATTCATGTCAAGTGTATACACATTTTGGAAATTTTTGACATGGTCATCACCGATTTTGATACTTTAGGTGAGTGGGTTTATTCCCACAAAAGAACACCATATCTGAAATTTTAGACTTATGCGAGCCCGAGGGACTGTTTTGGAGTCCTTAAAGGTTTGAAAAAGAATAATGTGTATAATTTTGATCATATTTATCACACAATAACAGAAAATAAATATTTCCTTATCTTATCAATATAGGATGATATTACAAGTCTAGCTCAATATCTTCATGAGACATATGATTATACCAACTAAAGTTTGGATCATATTATTTTTCTTTTACTGCTAACACCAATTTAAAGCAATCATATTACAGTTGGGCTTAAAATTATGGCCTTTGCATTACCAGTTTTTTCATAGATATTTTCTATCATCAAGAGATAAATTAAAATTTGATATCAAAATAAATATTATATAACTAAAAATGTTGTATATCTTACTAAGTCATAAAAAATGGTTATACAAGAAAGTACTGTTGCGTAACCTGTAGAGTAATCCAGAGCAGGTGAATGATTTCTTATGAACCACCAATCAAATCATCGATTCGGCTGCATCGTTTTCTTTACAAAGTCTGTGTAATGGATCAGTTTTAATTGCTAGGTACTCAGCAATAGTTTTATTGCTCAACCTTCTCATTAAAATGTTCGTCTTAGTTTCATAATCTACCTGGTACAAAAATCATACTTCATTTTCCCCTAGACTACATTTGCTAGTGGCGAAAAAATGTCAAATTTCATCGAAATCCTTTGTGGCCTACCTGGTTTAATGATGTTTTACAGTGTTCGTATTGAACTGCATAGTCATCTACGAAGTTAAAGGTAATTTTTTTCCAAATATGGCCTTCAAATACATATTTAGTTGACACTTGAATAAATATACTGCGATAATATCATGGCAGTTGTAGTTGTAGATAATAGTAAATAAGTAATAAAGAATTCATATGAAATAAATTGAATTTTTTATTATAATTAATTTGAACCGTTTTTTACCGGGAAAAGAGGAAAAGGGAAGACAAACAAATAAATTTGAATGAACATAGTAAGTGTTGCTACAAGGAGGACTTTAATTTTACATGTTTTTAGTCATTTATTCAAGAAGTTGTTACACTTTTTAAAATATATTGTGAGTATTTGTAATAATTTATTGTTTGTTAATCACTTTTTGGATTGAAATGTTTAAATTAAGTAGGAGAGACTTGCAACGATCATCATCAGAATCCCTTTGACTTATCCCTCGTAATAAATATAAGATATTCTATTTCTAATATTTTGCAGGTAAATCAAGGTATCTTTTTTTATGTTTTTTAGTCATCATATCTCAAGACAGATTAAGATTAAGGTCACTAATCACTAAGGGTCATACAATTTTGGTAAGAATAGAAAAGCGTGCGAGGAGAAAAGAAGAAATACTTATGGCATCATTGATTAAATAATATACATCTTCTTCTATCAATCATGAACGTTATCATTCCCGCCTTTATTATTCAATATTAATATAATAATATTAGATGGGGATAGTCGATAGAGAACTAAATACAATGCCTAAAATAACGTCGCCTTCTGTCTAGATTTCTGAAAATGGAGGCCCAGGAATTTAGAAAATACTTACCGAATGAGAAACAGATGGATTGTCGGATTTGTCGATATAAATGTACCTTTAGTCCCTGTCTAGAATTCCACGCCAATATGTCA